>NW_022438802.1:0-12107 GCF_009761245.1 Sapajus apella
GTACTGAGACGAATCTAATTTTTAGACTGCCCTGTATTTTGTTAACACGTATATATGTACAACTGTGTGTTTGTAAACATATAGGAACATTTCTGAACAGTGCCTGTGCTGTGTGTAAAGGTTTGTTAACTGTAAAGTAATATAAAATTATATTGGATCTTCTATTGCACTAATTCTACACGTCTAATTCAGGATACTGTCTATAGAAAGTCATTCTTAAAAGTTAAAAAAAAAAAAAAGGAATCAACTGACTTTTGTATATTAACATTATATTCTACAACCTTACTATAACCATATGTTAGTTCCACAAATGGTTTGGTTGATTTTGGGGGATTTTTTACAAAACCAATCATGCCATCTGTGAGCAGAGAGTCCCATTTCTGTCTTCCAAATCTGTGTAACTTTTATGTTTGTTTCATGTTTTATTGCATTAGCTAGGACCCTCAGGAGGATGCTGAGTAAGAGAGGTGAGAGCAGGCATTCTTGCCTTGTTTTTCATCTTACCAGGAAAGCATCTAATTTCTCACCAGGGAATATGGCGTTAGCTGTAGGTTTCCTAGAGATGTTCTTTGTCACTTTGAGGAAGCTTCCCTCTACTCCTAATTTGCTGAGAGTTATCATTAATGGGTGTTAGATTTTGTCAAATGTTCTTCTGCATTTGTTGATATGATCTTTTTTTTGTATATCCTGTTAATGTGATGAATTACATAAGCTTATTTTCAAATGTTGAACTAGCCTGGCATAATTAATATAAGGTCCATTTCACCCTCTTTTTATGCATTATTGAATTCAATTTGCTAATACTTTGTCCAGGATTTTTGCATCTATCTTAACGAAAGATAGTTTTCTATGATTTTTCTTTCTTGTAGTGTCTTTGGTTTTGGTCTGTGGTAATAACGACTTCATAGAATAACTTGGGAAGCATTCTCTATGCTTCTACTTTTTGGAAGAGATTCTGGAGAACTGTTACAATTTTTCTTTGTCAGTGTTAGAATTTACCAAAGAAACCCTTTTGGGCCTGGTACTTTCTATTTTATCAGCTTATTAATTATTGATTCAATTCCTTTCGTAGATATAGGACAACTCAGATTGTCTTTTTCTCCTGGTGTGAATTTTGGTAGATTGTATGTTTCAAAGAAGTGCTGCATTTTATGTGGGCTATCAAATCTATGAAGTTGTTCATAATATTTTTTAATGTCTATTGAATCTATAGAGGTGGTTCTTCTTTAAATGTTGATATTAATAATTTGTATTTTTTTCTCTCTCACTTTGCATAGAGATTTATCAATTTTATTTATCTTTTCAAAGAATCAGATTTTTATTTTGTTAACTTTTTTATATTGATTTTCTGCTTTCAATTTTATTGATTCTTATGTTTTTCTTCTGCTTATTTTGAGTCTAATTTGTTCTTCCTTTACCGGTTTCTTAAGGTGAAAATTTAGATTATTGATTTTAGACCCTCCTTGGGGTGCAGCATTTGCATTCAATGCTGTAATTTTGATCAAAGCATTGTTTTACTGCATTTCACATACTTTTGTGAGATGTCATTGAAAATGAAAAGCTTTGACCACCTTCTGTAACTTACTGCAGTATCTTTTCCATCTGTTTAATTTTTATCTCTATGGGTGTTCAAATTTAAAGTTGTATTTTCATTTTCATTTAGTTTGAAATATTTTAAAACTTCTCTCAAGGCTTCTTTGATCCATTTTTTATTTAGAAGTGTAATGTTAAGAATTCATGTATTTTAACGTTTTCCAGCTATCTTTCCAAAGTTGATTTCTAGCTTAATTTCACTGTGGCCATATAGCATAATTTGCATGACTTACATGCTTTTAAATAAGTGCTTTTTAATGGCCTAGATAATGATGTGTCTTTGTGAACATTCCACGGGAGCTTGAGAAGCATGTGTATTCTGCTGTTGTTGGGTGAATTATTCTATACATTTCAACTGGATGCAGTTGATTAATGTCACTGTTGACTTGAATTATAATATGTCTTTCCTAATTTTTTGCCTGATTAATCTGCTAATTACTAGTAGAAAGATGTTAAAGTCTCAAAGTACAGTAGTAAATTCATCTATTTTTCCTTGAAGTTCTATTAGTTTTTGCCTAACATATAGTGATGCTCCATTTTTAGGTGCATAAACACTAAGGATTCTTACTTCTTCTTGGAGAACTGACTCCATTTTTATTATGTAATTAGTCTATTTTTGATAATTCTTCTTGTTCTGAAGTGGCACGTGTCATTAATAGAGCTACTCCTGTTTTCTTTGGATTACTGTTAGAGTATTATTGTTGCCAGTGGGCTGTTTCAGGCTCTTGACTTTGATACACAAAAGCATTTGAGAGTGAGTCCAGAATAAAAGTAAGCAAAAGAGTTTATTGCAAAGCAAAAGTACACTCTGACAGCTGATCAGAGCTGGCTACTCAAAGGTGAGACAGCCCTTTCTGATGCTGGGGAATCGCCCATTATGGGAGATTTACATGATTATTCATAGAGAGGTGGGAAGGGGTGCTGCTGATGGGCATGTTATGGGTGATCCCCTGGCAGCACATGTGCTGTGGTTGTACCTGCTAGTGTTACATTGCATGTCTCATTAGCATCTTAAATCTCCACCCAGAGGTGTTTTTCTTTTGCTATTATAGTGAATACAGGTCAGCACAGGGACACTAATCATGGGTTTCTGTGCTTGTGTGAATTTGGGAATTCTACATTCTATTCTTCTACCTCCTTGCTGTAGGATGTCCTAACCATGACCCCATGATGTGGTTTGTGCATTGTCGGGTAGTTTGTTCTCTCCATCTAATTTAGCAACTTTGTTCTCCTTTAAGGATGGCTATGACCACCCATTATAACTTACCTCAGTATCTTTTCCATCACCTTAACTTTTATCTCTATGGGTCTTCAAATTTAAAGTGGGTTTCTTGTAGACAGCTGAGTCTTGTTTTTTGATTTACTATGACAGTCTCTGTATTTTAATCAGTGTGTTTTAGACCATTGACAGTTAAGATGATTACTGATATAGCTGAATTAATATGTGTCATATTTGTTGATAATTTTTCCTTGCTGCCCTTGCTCTTCACTCTTATTTTTGTGTCGCATACTTTTTCTACTTTTTGTGTTTTAATTGAGCAGGAACAATGGTTGAATATATGGGGAGATATGATCTCATACAAGGGTTTGTGATAAAGGATTAATTTTCTTAATTACTATATTTTACAAGAATCTTTAAAGCAAAATTAGGATTGCCCTCATTCTCCAGATATTGGGATAACTGGACACTCCCAAGTCTGTCTCTCTTTTAGTAAAGATCATTAATTTGTTCCCTTATTTGTAAACATCTAGAAGCTAGGAATGTCTAATTTTCTGAGAATGCATGCCAGCAAGTCTCAGCCTCATATTCCTAGCCCTCACTCAAAATGGAATCACTTTGGTTCAAATGCCTCTAACACTTATGTTGCCAAATAAATTACTGACTCCTTCTTTCTCTCTTCTTTTTGGGAACTTCTATAATGAATAACTAGTCTACTCAATGGTGACCCTTAAATACCTTAAGCTTTGTTCAATTTTTTTTTCTTTTTGGTCCTTAGACTCAAAAATTTTAAATAATCTTTCTTCTTGTTTGTTGCTTCTTTCTTCTTCCTGCTAAAGTCTTCTGTTAAAGCTGTCTCATGAATTTTTTAATTCACATTTGTATTTCTCATCTCCAGAATTTCTTGTTAGTCCTTTTAAAATAATTTCTATCTCTTTGTTGATATTCTCCTTTTGTTCATATATTATATTTTTCACTTTTTAGTTATTTGTCTATGTTTGTATTTAGTTCCTTGAGTATATTTAAGATAGTTGTTTTTAAAGTCTTTGTCTAGTATTTCAAATGTCGATGTTTGTTCAGGGACAGTTTCTGCAACTGTATTTTCTTCCTTTAATTGGGCCACGCTTTGAACACCTTGTGATTTTGTTGTTGTTGTTGTTCTTGTGGAAAATGGGGCATTTAGAATAAAAAAGACATTCCTTCTCCCAATGTTTGCAGACTAAGCCATTCAATAATTAGAAGGGCATGCTCTGAGACTTGAGATCAGCCTGGTGTGAAGGCTCTTTCATCTTCAGTTATCTTTTATCAGACTCCATTTTCCCTGGGCCTGTGTATGATTTTCTTCATTTTTCTCTTGTGTACATAGCTCTTAAAAAAATGTCTTAATTTCCACGGGGGTCCTAGCCCTGCTTCTTCTCAGAGTCACACATATTCTGTTGTATTCCTCTATGTGTAATCTGTTGCTCCAGGCGTGTGCAGGTCTGTCATGCATTTCACAGCAGTATTCACAAGCTATGTTTGTTGTCTTCTACTGATTTTCATAGCCTGAGATCGGAACTGTTCTGATCTTGGCTATCTGACTTCTGAGTTAGTAAAAACAGAGACTAATTCAATATGGAGCTCCAAGACAAGTTAGAACGTTGCAAATAAGGTCTGGTTTACTCTCTCCAGTTCCAGGGAAGGAGTGGGGAGCTTGGCCATCACTTTGCTGAGACCATTCTGTGCAATTCCAGGGATGAAGTGTGGCAAAGCCAAGTAAAAATGTCACACAATTTTCTACCACTTTGAATGTGGCTCTGTTTTGTTTGTTTTCTATAAACCTTGAGCTGTTTTCCATAGTTCCTAAAAATCAGTTTAACCAGTTTTCAGTTGTTTCTTTAATGTTTCTGTGAGGGACAAAGTTCTGAAGTTTTCTAGTCTGCCAATTTTTCTGACATCACTGAGATTAATTTTATGCTACAGCATATATTTTTTTTTGGTAAATATTCTGTGTACATTTAAAAAGAATGTGTATCTGACAGTTGGTATTTGGAATTTTCTATACACGTCGATTAAGTCAAGTGTTGCTCAAACCTTTTACAGTCTTACTGAATTTTTGTCTACTTGCTGTTTCAATTATTGATGTAGGGGTATGAAAATATCTGACTTGGTCAGGTGCGGTGGCTCACACCTATAATCCCAGCACTTTGGGAGGCCGAGGTAGGTGGATCACCTGAGGTCAGGAGTTTGAGACCAGCCTGGCCAGCAGGGTGAAACCCCATCTCTACCAAAAATACAAAAAATAGCCGGGTGTGGTGGCAGGTGCCTGTAATTCCAGCTACTGGGGAGGCTGAGGCAAGAGAATGGCTTAAACCTGGGAGGCAGAGAGTGCAGTGAGCCGAGGTCGTGTCATTGCATTCCAGCCTGGCCAACAAGAGCGAAACTCCATAAAAAAAACAAAAACAAAAACAAAAAAAACAGACTATAATTGTGGAAAGAAAAATGTTTATTTTTTTTTACAATCTTTATATTTTGCTTCATGTATTTTGAAGGTACATGATTTGTTATATAAACATTTAGGGTTTTTTATTCCTTTTGATAAACGGACCCTTTAATTGTTTTGAAATGACTTTCTTTATCTCTAGTAATACCCATTCAACTGAAATTTACTTTGGGTAATCACTTCAGATTTCTTTGCAGTAGTGTTTAGTATATATTTTTTCATCTTTTTACTTAGCTTACTTTTTAAATTTAGTCATTTTCAGTATTTACTCATCTTACTTACAGAAACTATTTTTTTGGAGGCAGAATACTGTTAGCTTTCACTTTTTTAGAATCTGATCTATCAATGTTAGTATTTTTGGGCAATTGATATTTAATGTGATTATTGATATGGTTAGATTTATTTTCTTAAATTGGTTTTTATTTCTTTCCTCTGTACTTTGTTACTTATTCTTTTTAAGCCCTTTTTTTAAGGATAATTGAGAATTTCTTTAAAATTTCATCTTATCTCTTTGATTGACTTATCAGCCTTTACTCTTTGTTGGCATATTTTAGTGGGTAGCTTAGGGTTTATAGCATTTATTTTTAACTTTTCACAGTATATATACAAGTTATATTACTTCACATATTAAATGTTTCAATAGCATACTCCATTTTTCTCCTCACAGGCATTATGCCATCACTGTCATAAATTTGACTTCTACATGTGTTATAAACCTCATGCTTCTTTGTTATTACTGTTACTTATCTTTTAAAAATACGTAAATAATAAGAAAAACATTTCAGAATTTTATCCATGTAGTTACCATGTCCAGCGTTCCACATTCCTTTGTATATATTTATATTTCCAACTAGTATCAGCTTTTCAATTTTTTTCTGCATAAAACTTTAGCATTTATTGTAAAGTGGATATATTAGGGATGAAGTATTTCAGGTTTTCTATGTCTGAAAAAGTCTTTATTTTACTCTCATTTTTTAATGTTATTTTCATTGTGTCTAGAATTTTAAGTAGAAATAGTCTTACTTTTAGTACCTAAATAAAATTTCTAGTTATATTATATCATACTGATGATTAGATTTTTTTAATGTTTCTTCACACGTACTTTAAAGTTTTTCATTTCCGTTCATACAATGCTGCCATTATAATGGCACTTAAATAGCACCACAGCCCAAGCATTTTTCTAAGTGTCCAGTACATATCCGTTCACTTAATATTCACAGGAATATTTGGAGGCATGTCCTGCTATTATCCCTACTTAAGAGGCCAAGAGAGTAGCTTGCCCAGAGTTGCTCAGTTAGTAAACCATGTTCCACAGGTGAATAAAACTTTGCCTTTGCAAACTTTAAATGTCAAAAGATAGGTTAAAAGTGTGATTATTGTTACTATTTTTTAACTTTTATTTTAGGTTCGGAGGTACATATGCAGGTTTGTTAGGTAAATTGCATGTCATGGGGTTTGGTGTACAGATTGTTTTGCCACCCAGGTAATAAGCAAAGTACTAGATAGGTAGTTTCACAGTTTCCACCGTCTTCCCTCCCTCCACCCTTAAGCAGGCCCCAGTGCCTGTTATTCTCTTCTTTGTGTCCATATGTATTCAGTGTTTAGCTCCCACTCATACGTGAGAACATGCGGCATTTGATTTCCTGTTCCTGTGTTTGTCTGCTTTGTACAATAGCCTCCAGCTCCATCCATGTGACTGTAAAGAACATCATGATGCCATTCTTTTTTATGGTTGTGTAGCATTCTGTGGTATGTATGTACCACATTTTCTTTATCCAGTCTTTCACTGATGGGCATTTAGGTTGATTCCATGTCTTTGCTATTGTGAATCGTGCTGTGATGAACATACACATGCATATATTTTTATGGTAGAATGTTTTATATTCCTTTGGGTATATACACAGTAACGAGATTGCTGGGTCGAATAGTTATTTTGTTTTGAGTTCTTCGAGAAATCACCACACTGCTTTCCACAGTGGCTGAACTAACTTACATTTCCACCAGTAGTGTCTAAGCATTCAAAAGGGTGGCTTTTTTTTTTTGAGACAGAGTCTCACTCTGCCACCCAGGCTACAGTGCAGTGGTACAGTCTCGGCTCACTGCAACCACTTCCTCCTGGGGCTCAGGCGATTTTTGTGCCTCAGCCTCCCAAGTAGCAGGGATTACAGGTGTGTGCCACCATGCTTGGCTAATTTTTGTATTTTTTGTGGCAACAGGGTTTCACCATGTTGGCCAGGCTGGTCTTGAACTCATGACCTCAAGTGATCTGCCTGCCTTGTCCTCCCAAAATGCTGGCATTACAGGCATGAGCCACCGTGCCTCAAAAGGATGATTTTTAAAGAGGAAATAAAATACATCAAAATTAACTTATTTATATCTGAAAAAAAGAAAATAGTGAGACCAATACTTTGATATTTGATTCAACTAGAGCTTTAATGATAAGAAAACTTTAGGCTCCCTAAAATGGCTATTTATAAGATTACTACATTTGGCTGAGTTTTTGTTTAAGGGAGAAATTTGACCAAGAACGTAGAGCTTTAAAATTTATTTGCCTTTTTTCTGAGACATTGTGTAGAAGATGGGCCTAGTGTCAGGAATCTTCTTATATAAGTAGGCATCACATGCATAATTGGCACTTGACAAATTGCCATCTGTTAGATTTGCTGATAGAAACAAGAAGTTAAAAAGAACAAATCATATGAAACAAAATGAATAGCAGTCCTAACATGATTGTGAATCTGTATGTAACGGTAACTACACTTAGGTGTTTATGAGAGAACATTAAAATTTCATAAATTTACACTGAACACTTAAGAGAATAAACATATTGGCACAAAACTCTTTGAACCATGAAGAGTCCACTTTATTCAATATTTATGTGGAAACTGTTCTGGCATAACTTCATTCTACACCGCTACAACAGGAAACTATAGGAGCATAGGGACAAAATGCCAACGTTTAACCATAGCCTTTCCCGGGAAACATAATATATTTAGGTAGCCTTTAGAGAGAAAGAAGGGTCTATTTAATTTATGGAATGAAAAGAAATGTGACAACAAAGCATTTTGTAGTAATGGTTATGAGTCTTTGAGAAAGTTCTTAATGGGATTTGGGTTTATTTTAATTAATGAAAATAAAATATGAATAATTTATTAAGCTCAGTAGATTATAGCAGTGGGAACTTTTCATAAAGTATTCTCAAATAATTTTCACAAGCTAATCAAAAAAGATATACTTCGGTTTATTATAAAAAATAGGATCCAAGGTTTTGAGAGAACTTTAGTGTCTTGCTTTTGTTTCTAAAGTCTACCTCCAAATCATCTCATCTCCCTGAGTCACAGGCTTTCCTAAATATTAAGTGCAACCAAATACGTTATCACTTGAGCGCTATTTTGTTTTCTCTCTTTCTTTCTCTCTCTTTTTATATCCTTATATCCGGCCGCTGTTTCTTTGAAATTTGGACCAGAAGATGTATAATAAGTTGTTCTGCAGATGTTCTTATCTAATATTCTTAGGAAGCTACCCTGCATGTGATCTTCCTTCTTTCTTCTCTACCATCATGTAGGCATACTCGGTGTAGACTACCACAATCCTGGATACCTCTCTGCTTAGATTTACAATCTCTGTTTAGCTTTACCACTGCAGAAAGTATAGTAGTTTTACTACATATAAAAAAGACTGCCTTCTAACTGCATACTTATTTCTAGCTTCTAGATTGCACATTTACAGTGTTTGCAAAAGCAGTAACTATTCTTACCAGTAGGAGATGAATTACACACTCCTTCTCCTTCTGTAATAAGAGTTATCTACCTTCTAGTCAAAGTGCTTCCTTAAGGCACTTTGAGGCTCATCTGCTGGCAGGCATGAAACATGCTATTCCCCTGAGACTTCACGAACTGGATCTACTCAAGGCAAAACAGTCTCTGCTTCATTATATCCAGAAATTCAGGCTTGCCGTGAGGCCGTTGAGCATTCTGAAACACAAATGCTGGCAAACCTAAAAATCCTCCCAAACACGTATCTACCAATTTTTGCTCCTTAAGTAGGAACAGTGTTTTCTTATATCCTTAGATTAGCTGAGTTAAAAAGATGCCCCAAACATAGAGTCCCATTATTTTAAGCTTGAAGTTTTACAATTATAACTTTATTCTTGCCTTATGAGAGAAGCATTCTCTAGCAATCCATTCAAGCAATGATAAGCAATGATCGGTTTTCAGTTTAGACAAAACTGCAAAGTGAATAAATTCACCTCTGACATTTAACGAATGCTTTTCTTTACTCTCTCCCAACCCTACGCTCTCCCCTTGACGGTGTTTTCCTCCTGTCATTCTCCCCATCTCAAGCCCAAGACCAGAGGACCTCTGCTTTGTTAAAGTTTGCTTTCAGGAAAAGGGCTGAAATCCATAAGGGATTTCATACTGAATATTAGCACACTTCAATGGTAGAACATTGATTTGCTGAAGTCTGGGGTTGATTTCCTAGTCCTCAAAATTACATTCTAACTGTGACTGTTCTTTCTATAAGTTTAACATACATTTAGGGTAAGACTTATCTTCTTATATAAAAGAAAACATTTGGAAGAATGTTTTTTTTTAAATACATGAGCACATATGGTATTTTAGGTATTAGCGTTAATGTTGCTTACCAAATATGCAATCAGGGCTCCCTATAGAATTAATTTCAGTAAAACAGGTAAGCAACTTTTTAATGGAATAGCTTGATTATAATTTTCTCTCTTCTAACTTTTCAATTCTTCCCAATTAGCCAGTGATAAGAAACTGGAGAGAAAATTTCAACTTGTTTACCATTTATTCACTTGTTTTCTTAGCCAATTGTAGTTTTGAAGGATTAGATTTTAGGCTAGCTTATTGATTTTATAAAAAAATATAATGTTTTATTAAAGAATACTTGCCTTTGTATTTGAGCTCAACTTAATTCCCAATTGTCCCTGAAATGTGAGAATTATTTTTCTTAAATATTGATGGATGTCAGGAGGCCACAAGAAGTGAGAACTCATCTTTTTGCTCTAAGGGAACATCAATCTTTCTATTTCTGTGAAAAATAAGGAAAGGTAAGTGGACTCTGGTGGTTTCCTGATGTTGTTAATAAAAAGCTCCACTCAAAACTATGATATTCAGCACAATTAATCTTCCCTGTTAATATAAATAGAAGAAAGAGTAAACTATTTGACTTCAAAGCTCTGGTTTAATTTCTAGCAAGTACAATTACTTCAGTTCATAATTTTAAAAATAAAAGCTTTAGATTTCTAATCTAAGCCATTACTTTATAAGTCATTCATTCAAGAATGTGAATACATGAAACATAAATAAACTTTCACAAATGATGTCATCACTTTTGATTTGATAAGTGTCAGTGTTCTGGGATATACTGGTATTCTTTGTGGAGGTCCTCAGAACAACCCTCTACCCTTCCAGCCCCAGTGTCAGCCTGCCCGAGTGTCACTCTGCTTCCCTCCTGGCTGACTTCCAGTTGGTTTTGGCTAATGAAAGACACCCATAGAAAGAGGAGGGTTTCAGAAGTCAGGGCTCAGAAACTTTCTTCCTTATTCACTCCTGTTTTCCAGGCTCTGACAACAGCTTTTTTCACTTTTTTTTTTTTTTTTTTTTTTCGAGAGAGAGTCTCGCTCTGTCACCCGGCTGGCATGCAATGGTGCTATCTCAGCTCACTACAACATCTGCCTTCCTGGTTCAAGTGATTCTCCTGCCTCAGCCTCCCAAGTAGCTGGGACTACAGGCATGCACCACCACGCCCAGCTAAATTTTGTATTTTTAGTAGAGACGGGGTTTCACCATGTTGTCAAGGATGGTCTCAATCTCTTGACCTCGTGATCTGCCTGCCTCAGCCTCCCAAAATGCTTGGATTACAGGTGTGAGCCACCGTACCTGGCCAGCTTTTTTTACTTCTATGACTACAGCTCCTGCCAGAACTTTCTGTTCCCTGGCTGCTGCTTTCTGGGGATCTGGTAACAACGTTTTCTCCCTCTGCCCCTCTGCTGTAGGTGGTAAAGGCTTTCTGCTTTGCTTGTCTTTGGGTGCCACAATGTCACTTGGTGGGTCCCTTCACTTTTCTTTACAGTCTGTTCCCTTAAACCATCTGAGTAAGTCACGCTTTCTTTCTGGGTCTTGACTAATACACTAGTGTATTTTTAACATCTGATTATCACGTTTCATTGCTTAGAAAAATATCATAAGAAAAAGAATTCTTTGAGAAGTAACATATTTGTGAAAGTAGATTGATTTAGGAATTAAAGTGCTATTAGATTGGCAGGCAAATGTGGTTACATTTTTGTATCCTCACTCTATTTTCTAGAACTGAAAACTAAGTTCTAGCTTAGACTGGAATGCACATGGCATACTATAAAGAGAGAATATAAACTTGCAGGGTCAAAGTGTAAAGTATGAGGTAAAGCCATATTGAAACAAAATAAGCACAACTCTGTGTACAAAGTTGTATATGTTTATATATAAGAAGAGCCAAGGCCAGGTGTGGTGGCTCACGCCTGTAATCCCAGCACTTTGGGAGGCCAAGGCGGGTGGATCACTTGAGCTCAGGAAGTTTGAGCCTGGGCAACATGGAAAATCCCTGTCTCTACCAAAAATACAAAAACTTAGCTGGATGTGGTGGCACTCACTTGTTGTTCCAGCTACTCAGGAGGCTGAGGCACAAGAGTTGCTTGAACCTGGGAGGCAGAGGTTGCAGTGAGCCAAGATCATGGCATTACGTTCCAATCTAGGTGACAGAGCAAGACTCTTTCTCAAAAAAAAAAAAAAAAAAAAAAAAAAAAAAAAAAAA
>NW_022438803.1:0-10499 GCF_009761245.1 Sapajus apella
GCACTCCAGCCTGGGTGACAGAGTGAGACTCCATCTCAAAAAAAAAATCTATAATTAGAGCATTTACAATGTATTGGTTTGTGGGTTTGTGTTATGTCAAGTTATTTTATTTTTTCTTGAGATAGGGTCTTACTTTGTCACCTACGCTGGACTGTAGAGGCACACTATCGTGGCTCATTGTACCCTAAACCTCCTGGGCTCAAACAATCCTGCTGCCACAGCCTCCTAAGTAGCTGAAACTACAAGCACGTGCCATCACGCCAGCATTATTTTTAAAAGAATTTTTAGTAGTGATGAGGTGTCACCAAGATGCCCAGGCTGGTTGGGAGCTGCTGATTCCAAAGCCACCCTTTTTCCTTGGCCTCCTCAATTTTGGGATTAGAGGCATGCAGCACCATGCCTATCCTCCATTTTGTATTCTATTATTTTATGCATTATTTAACATGTTCTGTCTTAGCAGTTGTAATTCTACCATGTTAGTGTAATTATGGAATCCATAAAAAGCCTACAATTTTCAATATGTTACATACATGGAATAGCCTTTTTCCACTTCAGTTTTATTTTTTAAACTGGCATATGTTAATTGTACATATTTGTAGGAAACACAGTGATGTTTCAAAATACATAATGTAGAGTTATCCAAGCCAGGAAATATAGCCTTCATCTTAAACATTTATTATTTCTTTGTGCTAAGAACACTCAACATCCTTTTAGGTATTTGAAACTGTATGTTATTGTCAACCATTGTCAATCTATAGTACAATAGTACATTAGAATTCATTTTTCTATGTAGCTGTAATTTTGTATCCTTTGGCAAATCTCTCCCTGTTTTCACCTCTTTTCAGCCACTAATATCCTTGGTTCTTCTTTTTATTTCTATGATATCAATTCTTTATTCTTTTAGTTTCCACATATAAATGAGAACATGTAGCATTTAAGTTTGTGTTCCTGAACATAATGTCCTTCAGTTGCATCCGTGTTGCTGTGAATGATGGCATTTCATTCTTTTATGGCAGATGAGTATTGCATTATGCATATATGGCCCTTTTCTTTATTAATTCATCTGTCGGTAGACATTAGATTTGATTTCATATGTTGGCTACTCTGAATAGTGCTGCAGTAAAGATGAGAGTACAGATGTCTCTCCCATATATGGAGATATTTTCCTCTGGAGAAATGCCCAGTACTGGGATTGCAAGATCATGGGGAAGTTCTAATAGCAGTTTTTTGAATACTTTCTATGCTGTTCTCCATAGTATCTATGCTAGTTTACATTTCCACCAACAGTGTAGAGTTCCCTTTTCTATGCATTTTTTACAAAATATGTTATTTTTTTCTTTTCAGTAATAGCTATCCTCACTGAGGGAAGATGATGTACCTTACTATTGCTTTAGTTTTTATTGCTCTGATGATCAATATAGTTGAGCTTTTTTTTTCCATTTTTTTTCTGGCAATTTGCATGTCTTCTTTTGCAAAATGTCTGTTCAGATCATTTGCCCATTTTTTAATTGGGTTGTTTGGGGTTTTTTAAATCTTTTTTATCTGTTGTTGAATTATTTGACTTTCTTATATATTCAGGATATCAATCTCCTGATTGATAATCTAGTGAATAGTTGGTAAATGTTTTCTCTCATTCTGTCAGTTGTCTTTTCACTACACTGACTTATCCTTTGCTGTGCAGAAACTTTACAGTTGAATATAATTCCATTAGTTTATTTTTGCTTTTGTGGACCAGGCTTTTGTAATTTTATTCATACAATTTTTTCTCAGCTTAATGCAGTGGAGTATTTCCCCTATGCTTTCCTCTAGTTGATTTGTCCTTTTAGGCTTTTCATTAAAGTGTTCAATCCATTTTGAGTTGATTTTGGCATAGGGTGAGAGGTGAGGGTACAGTTTTATTCTCTGCATGTAAATATCCAGTTTTGCCAGCAATGTTGATTAAAAAGATCGTCCTTTCCCCAGTAGATATTGTAGCTACCTTTGCCAAAATCTTGCCTGTAGATAAGTGTAACAGTTTCTGGGTTCTCTGATCTGTTCCATTGGCCTGTGTGTCTATTTTTACACCAGCACCATGCTGCTTTGCGTACTGTAGCTTTGTAGTACATTACATGTCAGCGTAACAGGTAAATGGGTGGGATTAATTGGAAAACCCTTGTTGTAAAGGTCATGTTTGTAGTCCTTTTCACATCTTTAGTGAACAGACTGGATTTGAGAAGTGTTCAAATAGATCCAATCAACTGGTAAAGACTTCCAGGAAGTAGGGACTGTGATCACTATGGGGAAACACCAGTAATAAAGATAAATTGGTGGCCATGCTTCCATTAACTACAGCTCCGGATTCTTTAAAGAACAAATGCCAGTGTTTGCTCTCTTTTTATGCTTCGTTTTATGTAAAAAATTGATTAATTGTTGCTGAGTACTTTCATAGCTTGAGTAGTCACCATTTCAAAATGTGAAGAGACTCAGATGGGCTGAACTCATTCTGAGCAAAAACATTGTTTTGCGTTAGAAATATTTTTTCATTGTATTTAGGTAAAAGATAAATTTTGTGAGCAACACTAGAAGCTTAAGTTCAGCTATTTATAGTTACAGAAGTTGAATGCTAAAGCCCATAGTGATTAAACTAAATACACTTAGTTTAAACTTAACCAACTTTTAATAGTCTTTAGAAAAGTACATCTGTTACTCGAGTGCCAGAGAGTGAGACTAAGTGTCCTTGTATGAGTTACACTCAAGGGGTCATGGTGGAAAAAAAGGAGAGAGAGAGAGAAAGAGATTGGTTTGTATGGGTTTTTGGAACAATCAACTAATAGACGTAACTGTGAAGTCACCCTAACTTTTCCCCTCTATCCCAATCTTAAGCTTGCCCAGATAACTTATAATTGAGAACATTGCTTGTTTTAAACTAAAATGATGCTTGTCTCATATTTTCCACTTGTGTCATAGTATAAACCCAGCATGCCTACAGTTAGCATGTCTAGGTCTGTACTGGGCTTAAGTTAATGGGTAGATTGAACAGAGCTGAAGCAGACAAGAGGAACCAACCACAGGCCCTTCCCCTCCATATGGTCAAAAAATAAATTCCCCACTCAAATTTTTCTGTTTTTAATTTCCAGAAACATGGATTCAGACACACTGCAAGCCATCCAGAGGGAGCTCTGTTGCTCCATCTGCATGAACTACATCACAGACCCGGTCACCATTGACTGTGGGCATAGCTTTTGCAGGCCCTGCCTTTGTCTCTGCTGGGAGGAAGGCCAAGCTCCAATGGGCTGTCCTGAGTGCAGAAAAATCCCCCAGAAGACTGTCTTCAACACCAATATTGTTCTCAAGATGCTGGCTTCCCTTGCAAGGCAGAGCAGACCTCACAACACCAACAGCTCAGAGAAGAAGATCTGTGTGATACATAAAGAGGAAAAGGGGCTTTTCTGCGAGGCACAGAAAAGACTGCTCTGTCAGCTCTGCTCTGAGTCACCAGAGCATGAGGCTCATGGCCACAGTTTAATTGGACGGGCTGCTGAGGAGTGCAGGGTAAGTGGCATCTCCAATGCATTTGGGAAATAACAGGATCCTAAATCACACAGAAAATGAGACCTTACGATAATAAAAGTGGTGAGAATAAAGATGGTAGGGTTCTGAATTTTCAATATAAATCTCTAGATATAAATGTGTCCTGGGAACACTGCTTGCTTTTGCTGCAAGCTTGACTTCTCCAGAGCCAGGGTATACAAAAGCTGATTTCTCAGGAAATTAATTATATCATGTTATCTGTTGTGTCTCCTCAAACTCTCTACTGTATGTTTCTGTTACCTCTGACATTCCAAATATTAGAGTCGAATTAGGTTAACTTATAAAAAACTGACCACTTCACTGGAACTCAAATGTACTGTTCTCTCAACAACAGCATTTGCTCATAAAAAGGGAATAACATATCCAATAATGTCTTCTCTGCTACTAAAAGATCATGTCTATTTTGCAGGAGAAACTTCTGAAGAAAATGGATTCTTTATGGAGGACCACTCAAGAAATGCAAAACAATCAAAGTGAGGAAATCAGTAAAATCCATTCATTAACGGTAGGGATGAAAATGTTTTATATTTTTAATGTAGATTGCCACAATTCTGGCTTGGACTTCTTAGCTGAATCCTGTTTGCCAGTTAAAAATGGTGTTCTCATCCCAGAAAAAAAAACAAATGGTGGTTTCAAATGATATAACAGCAATTATCATTATACAGGCCAACAGGAGCTGGTGTAAAGAACACTGCTATGTACATGGATATGAAATCATCAGAGCAAGATAGGTATTCCTGATGGACCCTTGAGGGTTTGGGTAAAACTGCCATGGCACTGAGAATAGGAGAGCATGGAGTTGTTTAAAACATTGTATTCTCATTGAGGAAAACTCAGTGCTAGAGTGTATGCTTAAATATTAAAAAATATTTAGAAGAATCAGGCAAAGAAATACGAAAAAATTATGAAGAATCAGGCGAGAAAGACAATAAGTAAAGAAGTTAGAAGCCTGAAGAAGCACCACAGAAAGGGACCTTGAGTCCTTTGAGGTGTTAATTTATACAGGAAGGGAGACTAGGAGGAGCATGAGGGAAGGTGGGCAGAGGAGACCAGCAAATCTTCAAGAACGTTTCCAAGTACGAGGCAGAGAGCTTACGAGTTTGCTGCTTGCATATCCTAGGGGAATAACATCTGAAGTGCTGTGTTCTCTTGAGAGTGAGGACATTCAATTCTTTTAACTAAATATCTATGCAGGACTATGTGGCTTTCAGGAAGGGGATAATTAGAAATCAATATCAGAAGATGCACCAATTTCTCCAGGAGGAGGAGCAGCTCCATTTGGAGACACTGGACAGAGAAGCAGAAGAGATTGTTCAGCAACTTCAATACAATGTGAGAAGAATCACCCAAGAAATAGGAAAGATGAAAGACACGTACAGAGAGCTGCTGGAGATGTGCCACATGCCTGATGTGAAGCTGCTCCAGGTAGGTGTAGGGTCCATCCTCCTGAGTCAGGAAGCCTTTGTTGGACAATGCTGCCAGAATATTCATAAGTTAGCTGCAAATGCAACTACTCTTTGCTAAGTGGCACATGCTCCTTGACTCCCATCATTACGTTTGTCCAGTCACTTATTTTTGGATATTCTGGTAATCTTTGGGACATTTTTGCCATTTTGGTAGATCACATAGGACAAAATCCTCTTCGGAATAATCAGGAGTACTAGCAACAGAGAAATGTTATCAAAAATCAACCCAATGCTAGGCCAGGAGAAGGATAGCTTTGTTAAGACTCAGTTTATATTCCCTTGTTCATCCTTGCTCTCCTTTGTTCCACACAACAGTGATTTGCTGAAGACACTGAGACTTTGCCCCTTGCCTAGGCAAGGTTGTAAAAGTTTGTCATCAGTGTGAATGCACTCTGCTTCTCTTATGGTTCTCTGATTTTTGTTTTGTCATTGTTGTTGTATGGGGTCAGCCCTCTTCTTGGGATTAAGCCTGGGAGATGAGTGACACTAGGAACCTAGATAGCCATGCAGCACTCCACAGTCTTATTCTCAGCAACTTCATTCCTCACGCCCACTGAGAAAGCCCATCATGGTTCAGCTGAGGTTTGTTACTAACATAGCCTCGGATGCTTCCTTGGGGGAGTATTAATAAACCTACCTTGTTAACCCAGAAAAACAACAAAGAGTGCTAGGGAAAATGTAGGACAGGCTTCTCGTAATTAACTGTGTTTGTTTTTCTTTGCAGGACTTGGGAAACACATTGGAACGGTGAGTTACACTAATAAACTTTGATTTCTAAGGGACTTATTCCCTTATTGATAAAGTCAGTGTATCATTGAAAGTCAATGCATCATTGAAAAATGTGGGGATTAGGTTCACTAACCACCTTCCTGCAATTTCACATAGTTGAAAAATCCAGGTATAAATTCTGACTTTTCCAAAACTAAACTACTAATGAATTCTTATTGACTGGAAGTTTGTCAATACCATAAGCAGTCAATTAACATATATTATTACATGTTATATGTATTATATGCTGCATTCTTACAGAAAAGTAAGTTGGAGAAAAAAATAGGATTGAGAAATTTATAAGGAACAGAAAATATAGTTGTTACTTAAGAAGAAGAAGTTGATCACCATGAAGGTCTCCCTCTTCATTGTCTTCACATTGAGTAGGCCAAGGAGGAAGGGGAGAGACGACTATGGTTCAGCAGTGGCAGAGGCAGAAGTAAAGAATGTGGAGGAATTTGAGTGGAAGGCAGGAAAGGCAGGCAAGCTAGGTGAAACTTACACTGAAACAATATCCACTTACAAGTGGACTCCCACATTTCAAACCTTTGTTACTTAAGGGTGAACTAAGTGCTTTGAGAATTTAACATTGACCCATGGCTATGTTCCATTTTGGTTTCAAAGGAGACCCTGAGACCTTACCCTTCTTTGTCTCAGAAGTTTCCTTCTTATGTGGCTGAATGAAAATATATCTAACAACAGTGTGCCATTCTGGATTTTTTTCCATCCACTCACCCCACTTTCTCCAGCCTGCCCCAACAAATCTTAAGAAGGAATTTACTTTGAGTTATCACAAAGGAGTCTCCTATTCTGGAGAGGTGAGAGGTGAGAAAGAGAGGAAGGTGGGGAAATTCTTGAAGGACAGGAAAGGGAGGGAGGTTTTGTTCCCATGAACATCAGTGTCCAGGCCCTGCTCTGTCACTGCACTCTCCTGTTGTAGGCAGAATCTCAGAGGGGAATGGCTGCCTCAGGACCCTCAGCACCAGGAATGACAGGCTGGAAATAGATTCCATTGTTTTGCACAAAAGATCAAAGACTTTAGTGTCAGTGGGCATTCCCTGTTAGACCCTGACTCTATCATTGGTGACAACAGCAGACTGAGGTCCCAATGGCTTTGGCTGAGTTTTCTGCTCTCAGCAAGATTCCCAGGATATCTGCATGCCTTGAAGTGGCAGGAGGGGCAGAGGGAGGCACTGACCATCATTTCAAATTTGAATCATGTATGAGAGAATGGAGAAACTGGACTTTAACATGTTAAATTTAGATAACAGTAACATTGTCATATATTCTCAAGAAGGTTGAATAAAATGTATACTGAATTTAACAAAAAAGGGTGAGTGCTCAAAAAATATCTTGAATGAAAATCTGGAAAGTTTGTAAGACTGTGTGATTATTCCTGGGCCCGAAAGTGTAACTGAGGCTGTTCTTTGCAGGACAGAGTTGGTGCAAATGGAAAAGCCCCAGCCAGTGAACCTAGAACTCACTTCATGGTGTGTCACTGGAGTGCTGGACATGCTCAACAGCTTCAGAGGTAAGAGCCAGCTGCTTGGAAGTCCAGCCTCAACTTCTGTTTAGTGAGTTCCTTGGTTAAGCCATTTCCCATTTTAGTTTTATTTTTTCTGACATAAAAGAGAATTTATCATATATTTTAGAAGTAATATTTAGTATAAAAATTAGAAAGCTTTGACCAACCAAATCACTAAAATTTCCATAAACAGAACAACTTTACGGATATAAGATACATCTCAGAACAACTGGAAGCTGAGGATTCTGTGAAAATGGCCCAAACATGTAAGGCAGCTATTAGACAGCAGAGGGCTAAAACCAGGATTAGACTGAGTGAAGCAGTAGCTGATCAGTTCATGTAAAAGCAGAACATGATTATTATTTTCAGAAACTTCTAAACTGCACATGTATGGATGTCCATCAAACTTCGGATGTTTAAAACTGTAACAGACAAAGGCAGGCATGGTGACTTGCACCTGTCATCTTAGCACTTTGGTAGGCTGAGGCAAGCAGATTACCTTAGGTCAGCGGTTGGACACCAGCCTTCCTAACATGGCAAAATCTTGTCTCTACTAAAAATACAAAAAATTAGCTGGGCATGGTCTTACTCAGTAGGCTCATGCAGTAGAATCACTTGAACCCTGGAGAGAGAGGTTGCAGTGAGCCAAGATTTAAAAAAAAAAAGACACAGTTTATATTCCATTAAATAAGAGCATCATAGCAGAGTGAGGTCTATTTGTGAATTCTACTGAATACAAACAATGCAAGTGGCATTTTCTACTAAATAAAAAAAGAATGTTGCATGTGTCTTGAAACAAATCATGCAAAGCCAGACATTAAATCATTGATTCACACAACTGATGATATTTTCGTTTGTTTGTTTGTTTTTCTGTGTGATTTGAAGGGCTTTTCTGTGCCGTAGAGGTCCTAATAGCCCTTGATCTTCATAGATGAGAGTGTCCAAAGTCTTTTTGCTCTCTGTATTCTGTTACAGGAGGTATAAATAAAGCAAACACCTGGGCAGATAACATCTGACCCCCAGGAAACTTCTTGATCTGATTTTTGCCTCTTTTTGCAGTGGATGATCCCCTGAGTAAGGAAAGGGCGAGTCACTGTATGAACCTTCCTGAGGATGTGAGAAGTGTGATATTTGGAGATGACCATGGTGGTGCACCAGGGGAGTCCCAGAGAGCAGAGAACTTTGCTGTGTGGGAAGCTCAGTCATTCTCCTCCGGCAGGCATTACTGGGAAGTGGATGTAGCCCACTCCCCCAACTGGATTCTGGGAGTCTGTAAAGATTCCAGGACAGCAAACACAAATCACATTCTTGCTTTTCAGGAAGCGTTTTTTCTATTTTCTTCAGAGACAAACAATCTTTTTACCCTCTCCAACACCTTTACTCCCTTAATTCTCTATGTGCAAAGACCTCTGGGTCGGGTTGGAGTGTTTCTGGATTATGACAACAGAGTTGTGAGCTTTTATGATGTTTCCAAAGGCTCCCTCATACACAGTTTTTTCCCTTCCTCTTTGCTTTCCCCCTTGATACCTTTCTTTTGTATTGGTTCCCCATGAAAGTCAGTATGATTTCTTAGTGAGCTCTCTTCACTCAAAAACTCCAATGTTGAAACGTCTCATGTGAGACAGTAGGACAATGTGTGAGTGTCTCTGACATCGTTGCAAGCTTGAGAATAATTATTGTCTGGGTGTGAATGGGATAACCACACTGAGATTATGTTTCTTAAATTTTACTTTAATAAAGACATGTGAAAAACCATAACTGATTCCTGGATATATTTTATTAATTAATTTTTTTTGTTTTTTGTTCTGACATTTTATATACCCCAAAATGAAACCCAAACCCTTTACCATTACTCTCCATTCATTGCACCTCGCCACCCACTCCACTCACAACCCCTTTTGAACTTCAGATCCCTGTAGACTTGTGTATTGTAGTCACTTTATGCGAAGCAAATAATAAAAAAAATGGTCTGGATCATCAGTTACTAAAAATTGCTGACTTTGTGTATGTAAATATTTTGTAAATATGTAAGATATATTTGTTATAAGAGTGAACTGAAGTGTCTTACTGGCATATATGCTCAATGATAGTTCTTGGTTTCAATGGCCCTTGCATGCATTTCAAAATAATATCATAAAATTTAAATTTAGACTGGAAATGCTTGAGTAAGTTTGTGTTTTGATGTAAATTTTTAACTACACAAATGTTTTTTGGCTTCCAGCATAGATTATTTATTTTATTGTTTTGAGACAGACTCCTTCTTTCCCCCAGGCTGGAAGCACAGATGCCTGATCCAGGCTTAATGCAGCCTCTGCCTCCCAGGTTCAAGTGATCCTCAGCCTCCTGAGTTGCCGGGATTACAGGCCTATGCCACCACACCCACCTAAGTTTTGCATTTTTAGTCGAGAAACAGGATTTCATCATGTTGGCCAGGCTGGCCTCAAACTCCTGACCTCAAGTGATTTGCCTGCCTAGGCCTCTGCAAGTGTGAACCACCGAGCCTGGCTGATTCTTATCTTTAATATTATAAATGCTAGATTCAGACAAACCACTTCTTTATACAAATGATTCTCATCTATGTTTTCTTCAATGTTGACTTCAAACTGGGAGTCTTGGTCATAGAAGATCAGTAATTGTGCCTACCCAGTCATGATGGAAGTTGCTCCATACCTACTATGAGCCATTCTTTGCAAAGAATAAACAGCTTGTGAGTCAGATCTGGAGTTAATGAAACCTTCAGATTCCATAAGCAAGTAGGCAGAGATGCTATGTTTAAATTGTCTGAAACTATCCTTGCCTCTGTGCTATTTCACTCTTGTCTGAAAGCTAACTCATATGGCTCTAAAAATAGTTTACTCCTACTTGTGGTGAAGAGTCTGCAGGTAGGTAAAGCTTTAATGTTTTTGATGAATTTCCCTTTTCTTAAAGATCTCTGTGAAAACCCTCTTTTAAAACTCCTTTCTCTGATGTAATTTTAGAAACAACAAGGAATTAGAGCCAGAGGTGGTGGCAAAGGCTACAGCCAAATGGGAGGGTCTCTGCAGCATAGGAGGCAGGAGGCTCGGAAGAAAGCCAGACAGGAAACATCAAGTGCTCCGGAGTCTACGCATGCGCTTTGTGCTTCTCTTGAAGCCTGATGCCAGCAGTGACTCCAGCACATCTGTGGTCCT
>NW_022438803.1:10509-12106 GCF_009761245.1 Sapajus apella
CTGACCCTGGCGTCTGAGTCAGGTGGAGTCTGAGTCAGATAGAGACTGAGCCAGGTGGATTCCCAGTTCCAAGTCCTCTGAGGTGGCCGTGCGAGAGCCACTGCCCTCAGACATCAGCTTCTGTCTCTTTTTCATCTGCAGTGTGAAGGGTTTTGCTTTCATCCTCTTCCCCATCTTTCTTCCTCTTCTCTTCTGGTTCATGGAGAGGTGACAATTTACCCAAATAGTCTGTGACGAATCTTTTCCTGTAGCCTGGAGCCCCTGCCCCTCTTCAAACCCTTCTTGCAGGCCCTTTGCCGAAGAGGGCTGCAGATCTGTTTGTCTAAACATGGGATCTGGGCATCCTGTCATGGCCTTATTCTTGCCCTTAGCATAGCTTGATTCTTTGTATGCAGCATATATTTCAGGTGACAAAGTCTTGAGCCAGAGATCCAATTTCACCTTGTATTACTTCTGCAGCTCCTCATCCTGGCTCTTATAATGATCCTTCTGGCTCTGCAGGATGCGCTGCCAGCATCTACCATGTGCTCCCTCAGGGACAATGTTGCAGCTCCCTACTTGACCAGGAATCTTGGTGAAACTCGTGGTATCCATTCATGGTGGATTTCTTCAGCTCTCCATGAAATTTTATCATCTTGAAAAATTAATTTGTTTTTGAAAGAGACCTCACTTCTTCCATATTTTTCTGAACCTTCTTTTGTGCTTTGGTTTGAATCCTCTTGGAGACCTCAGATTTTTTGGCCTTCTGGTCTAAATCAGGGTGTTCTTTCCTGAATTGAGCAAGTTTTTTTCTCAACTTCTTGCTTTTCCTTCTGAATATCCTGAATATATTTCTGTTTCATCTGCTCGGGGAGGTCCTTGCATTTCTTTGCCAGGATTTTGGTCAGTTCCTGGTTTCTCATCCCAGGGTACATTTGGGAGTACTGGGGCCAATTCTCCTTGAAGAAGTGGTTATAAGCAGTAAGGGGCCTTTTTGGAAAGTCTGAATGTTTCCTTTCTTTTTGGCTTTTGTTTGTGTTTGTAACATATTTCCTAGCTTCCAGGACTATTTGTTTCAAAGTGCCAAATTTCTTCAAATTGCAAGAACTCTCTAACCATTTGTGTCTGCACATTTCACCAAAGTTTTTAAAAGCTACCTTTCTCCACCCCAGGTGTGACTGAGTTGTGCTGAACTTGTGGTTGTCATTGGATGGGAGATTAGTCTCCATGCATTCCAGTAACCTCAAGATGTCTTGGTTGGACCAGTGGCCATGGCTTCGAGACAATGCCATTGTAATGTCTTAGGCTTACTTATAAGATGCCAGGTATGTAGACACCTGAGCAAGAACACAGAGTTCTTTATATTTAAGACTCAGTGGATCATTTATTTCTAGAAGTCTTGTAGCATGTGTGATTCTGTATTTCTGAGCAGAAAAAAAGAAAAGTTACTTTCATTCATTGGGATTAATGAAAAAAATTACACCTCTTGGCCATATGTTTCTCATATAATTAATTTACCCTCAACAATATAAATAAGACATTGCCCATTTATGAATTAAAATTTATGTTGGTCTTTCATATGCTACATTTGCAATATTCAATATCTCCACACTGCACT
>NW_022438804.1:0-12104 GCF_009761245.1 Sapajus apella
GGGGTCAGCCAATACCTGAGAGGCAGGGCAGGCACAAAGGTGAGCAGCCTGCCCATATCAGGTGGGCCCAGAGCTGGAGCGTGAGTCCCACAGCCTGCAGAGCAGCCCTGGACTTGGGAGCCCACTTGCACCAGCCCAGTAGGACTTCAAAGATGTGGGGTCCAGCCTCCCCTAATGTTGCAGGGCTGGGGGATGCAGATTCTGACCCCACAGTTGCTTTAGACATGCCAGATGAGTTGCGGGCAAGACGCAGCCCTCTGAGATGAGCAGTCAGTCCAAATAGATACATCACAAAGGGCTGTGGAACAAACCCAGCTGTACCGTGGGGATAGACTGGCTTCTGGGGTACTCAAACAGTTGGCCTCTGGGGGAGGGGAGCCAAGTATGAGAGGCAGGGCTCAAAATCTAAGCCCAGCCTCCACAGCCACCCCTCTGGAGAGCCCAGGGCAGTCCTGAAAGTGCAGCAGGCAGCAGGTACACTAGGAGCATGTTTCACAAGGCACCCAATATTGCATCTGCTCAGAGAGGCAGCCAGCTGGAAAGTGGATGCAGTAGGCAGGGTGGCAGCTGCTCCCTACGGCCAGGAGTCCAGCCCAGCACCCGCCTGAGTCCACCTCTGGCTTGCTTAATTGAGTCATCGGTGCTCTGGGCCCACCCACAGAGGGCTGGCTTTGGGGAGACCAGGTGAACTGGCCCTTGTGGGAGGATGTAATTGACTTTTGAGCCTGGTCAGCCAGGCAGCCCCTCACCCGCATCCCCACCCCCACCTCTCCAGCCCCCTCATTCCCCAATTCTCCCACCAGCTCCCCTGCCCTGGCACTTGCCTCTGCTCACTCATCTCTTTTCCTGCTCCCAGGCTCGCCTGCTCACATCATTGTCTCTCCTGAGTCTCCATCTTTGCAAGCCGCCTCCTCTACTTGACACCTTCTCCCCGATGGCACCAGAGTACACATGCTCAAGTCCCTACACCTCAGCTTTACTCCCAGACATGGAAGGGAGATGACATGAAAACCCAAATGCCACTTGGCAAAAGATCTGGAGTATGCAGAGGGGCAGATCTGAGGTTGTGGAAGCTCTGGGGGCTCCCTGCCGGAGGGTGCATTTAAGCTGGCTCTTGAATGTGGCTCTGAGCTGAGACCTCTCCCTGAAGCTCCAGACCAGGAGCCAGCTGCCAGCTGGACCCCTCCATTTGGTGTCTCAAAGGAAGCTTGCACTCTGGAGGTCTAACTCTGAACACAGACAATTCCCCCACCTCAGCCCTGTTTCTTCTTAGGGAAATCACCATCTCATACCCAGTTGTCCACCAAACTCACATTTGAGGAAGGGGGCTCCTGCCCTGTCCTACGCTGTGAGTGCTCTGGATGAAATGGTGCCGAGGGGGAAAGTTCTGAATGCCAAGCCAAACCATGTGAGGCTTAACTCCAAGTTTAACTGTGAGAGCTGTGGGTAGGGAAGGGCCCTAGTCCAGTTTCCTGTAGAAAGACCAGCCTGAAACTCTATGGTACATGGATGGCAGGGGCAGAGTATGGATGGAGAGACGAGGGCCGGGCTGGGGCGGTACAGGTATGGCTGTAGCTGTGGAGATGGGAGGACAGACAGGACTCAGTGGCTGCTTGGATGAAGCAAGGGAGGGATAAGGGACACTCAGTTTTCTATCAGATATGTAGAGCTAGGTATGCCATCCATTGCTTGAAACAAGAAAAGGAGGAAGATCTCTGGCATGGGAGAATATAGATTCAAGCTCTGTCTTGAATGTCATTTGAAATCCCCAGGGAGAGCCAGGCCTGCTAGCACATTCACTGCTTCAGCCAGCCCTCGAGGCACCTGTGGTCTCTAGCCCTCTGGGCTCTTCCTTCATAGCTGTCAGCTGCAGTGCAGGCAGTTGCACAAGGGCCTCACAGGTCTGTGTTTTTCCAGAGGACTGCCATGTGGCTAAGACCAAGAAGCAGCTGATGAACAACTTTCTTAACAAAACCCATTACCACAACCAATCTTCCCAGCCACCAGCTCCTCACAGCTTATCTCCATCGAGATGGAGCTCTCCCTGGCCGAGTGCATCAGCGTGGTAGGTGCAGAGAGCAGCTGTGGCTCAGGCTCAGACAAAGAGGCAGCTCATGCCCAAGCCCTAAGCAATCATTGGCCAGAGGAATGAAATGACTAGAGTTGGCTTAGACTTACTGATACATGGAAGGGAGGCTGCAGGAGGGTCCCTGAAGTTTATAGGTGTCCAATATTAAACGAAATCATGGTTTTGTTAAGAAATGAGAGTGGGAGCAGGATGGCCACTGGGTAGGCAGTCAATGGGCCTGCACAGACTGCTGAGTCTCCAGCACAACCATAAGATTCTTCTGCTCATCCTCACAGCCCCACCACCCTATGCTCTCCCCTAGCTTGCTCAACAGGTGACCTTACATGCTCCCTGCTTAGAGAAAGTAAGAACCAGGTTGGGGGAACTGATGGATATAGAGGCCCAAGTGTAGGAGCAGGACCAGAGGCAGTGCAGCCCCTACTAAGCCAGGTGGGGGAGGATCTGGACAGAGGGCATGGCTGCTGCAGGCATGGAAAGGAGGCGCAGGTGGCAGCACTCCCAGGGACTCCATATGTGGATGTGTGCAGAGGCGGGGGGTGCCGAGGAGGGAGGAGGTGCAGGGAATTTCTCTTTCTACTGCCCGAGTTGGAGATGTTAGAGGGAAACACGGCCCGTTGTAAACTAACACAATGTCCCACCCTCAAGGTTAGAACCCTGCCCCTGGAAGCAGCTGAGGTGAGCATTCACATGGGGAGTGCAGGATGCTGTGTCCAGCAGGGAGAAGGAGGTCACCAAGGAGGCTGACCCTCCTCTGGCCAGGTGGCTGCCTTCTGACACACCAGCCTCTGTAGCAGTTGGCTCCCACACACCCAGCCTGTCAAATTTCCAGCCCTCAAGTCTCCTTTGTCCAAATTAATGAGCAGCTCCGTTCTCCCAGGAGGAAGCTTAAGGATGGGGAGGGTAGTAGAGCTGTGTACGCTCTGCTCCCTCCCTCTACAGTCAGACAGAAAGGGAGGGGGCTTTCAGCCAGGCTCACCCAGGCTGGGATCCGAGTGTCAGTGTCTAGCTGAGGGTTTCTGGCTAATGGGGGAGCCCAGCTGCTGCCATGGAGCTGCCACCCTAGCGAGGGTGAAGGAACAGGAAGCACCGCCGCACTTCCAGGCTCAGGCTGCCTGGCCAGATCTGGTCTGTGGGCCCTGTAGGCTGGTAGAAGCCATCAGGAGGAGGAGGAGATGCAGCCACCAGGCCCCATCCCTGCAAGTCCTATTTCTGAAAGCTTGGGTATACAGTAAGTATTAGGCGGTGCGCTGTTGGGCAAAGGAGGAGTGTTTATTTTCAGGGTTTATCTATTGAATTGATGAGGGAGGGTTTTAGATAACAGTTTAAAGATGCCAAGTTTGAGAGAGCAGGCAGGGATTTAGTGCTGGGGAAGGAAGCAGGCTTGTGAAAGCAGTTCTTGTGGGGAGGCCGGAGTCCTGTACCAATGACCTCAGCATGTTCAGCAGCTGCTGGGGGAGGGTAGGACAGGGTTGAAGCACAGAACGTTCTAGATAGAAATGTTCTGTATCTGGAAAGCAGGTGGGTTGCATGGGTAATGCATTTGTGAAAACTCATCAAAATGTACACTTCAGATCTGTGCATTTCACTGAATATAAGTTATACCTCAAATTTAAAATTCTTCTTTGAGACAAAGTGTCACTATGTGGCCAGGCTGGAGTGCAGTGGTGCAATCTCAGCTCACTGCAACCTCTGCCTCCCTGGTTCAAAGGATTCTCCTGCTTAAGCCTCCCAAGTAGCTGGTAATACAGGCACACTCCACCACACCCTCAAGTGACTACTAATTCAGAGAAAATTACTTGTCTTAAATTACATCAGGTCATACTTCCTCTTTGCAGTATTCAGTCAGAAACTTGAGTTCCAATTTACCATGTGAAAAGCATCTGAATACACTTCAGTCGTGCAAATTAGCTATTAGAACAGCTTACTCTTTTCATTGTTAACTGGATTAAAACGAACAAAATGCCATGTATTGGCGTAATTCCTTAAATCAACTGCTTTTTTTGCTTCTGAATTAGAATCCCCTAGGTCAGCAGATTTACACTCAAATGGCCATAAAGTGTTGGAAACTTCTGGAAAAAATATAACCCTTAGTCTCAAAAATGTTCTATGGATTCCATTAATGGTCTCCTAAGACTTCTGTCAGAAAGATATTTAAGATTGATATGTCTTCACTAATGCCTGCACATGTAAACAAAAATAGAAAACTTTTCAGGTTAAGGTTTAAGTTTAAGTGTTTTGTTTGTAGTAAAGACACTTTATTACCAGAAAATATTGTATTCAGATAAAAAGACTTCAAGATTGTTTTGTTACTTCAGAACAATACAGTCCGGCTGAAATATGCATCCTCTGCACCTTAATACATGCTTAGTTTTTATTCCAGATCAAGCGTTCATACTTTAAGTATATCTAGAGTTATTGTAGCAGGTTTAGTCATGTCTTTCATTCTTAGAATACGATTAGAAAGCTGATTTTAACAGGAAACACTGAATTTAATGTGAACATACTGTTCTTTTAAATAATGTTTCTCTGTCTTATGGAGAAAGCATGTTAGGAAAACAAAATCCTGTTTTCTGTTTACTGCACCTTATCTTTCATTTGAAATAAGCTGGGGCAGATGAAGACAGACCCGA
Source organism: Sapajus apella (assembly GCF_009761245.1). NCBI lineage: Eukaryota > Metazoa > Chordata > Mammalia > Primates > Cebidae > Sapajus > Sapajus apella. The sequence goes on from NW_022438804.1 coordinate 4,720, forward strand.
GTGCAGTTTTGAAAATACCTCTGACATGGTGTAGCTTGTTTCAGAGCCATTGCTTCACCTGGAAAGCCTTCTTAGTATACTCTATCAATTCTGAAAAAACTTTCTAAACCTCAAAAAGTCTTCAGATCCACTGTTAATCCCTTTTTTCTGTGGCCTTTGACTCTCCTTATAATTTCTTTAAAAAAAGCAAAAGACAAATATGATTTCAGCATGTAAGCAGGCAGAAAATCAACAGCTAGAGTAGCTCAGTGTCCAGGGATTGCTGTCTTTCAGAAATGCTGAGACCAGCTCTGTCGTGGAGACCCCAACCCAGGCAGTGCTGAAGAAATTAACAGAGTGCAAAGTGAGAGCAGAAAACTACCAGCATTCTCAGCTGAAAGCCTCAGAGGCTGATCCACGTATTTATTCTCTCAACAGGTGATTATTATTAACAAGTAGGTGTCCTGGAGTTTGTCAGAACAATGATAAACTAGGCAGGCAGCTGATAACTGCTTTACACTAATCAGACAAACTAGAAAACATTCTCCAAGAGGGAGCAATGGGGGCAGGGTCATATCCCATTTTTAAAAAATTAGTTTAATGTATGATATGCATATATTGCCTGCTATTTTAGCACACCCTGAGCAATTTTCAACTTGGGGCCAAGCTTGGTTTTCCATGCTGTTCTCAGTAAACAATATACTCCATGATACACATTAGACCTGTTTTCAGCAAAGCCTTCTATTATGGCATTTCTAGTTGTAGAGGAAAATAAACAGGTAACTGAGAAGCTTGCAAATCTTTTCTCAAAAAAGGAAAACTATTTTCAGGAGGTTTCGAGGTTTAAGCTTAAGCATTTTGTTTTTAGCAAAGACACTTTACCAGAAAAAAAAAAAATTCTATTCAGATAAGAAAAGTGACTTTAAGATGGAAGGTTTCTGTATTTACTTCAGAACAGTACCAGCCTGGCTGAATTACACATTTTCTGCACCTTAATACCCGAGTTTTCTCTTTATTACAGAGAAAGTGTTCACACAAGTTTATCTTGAGTTACTAGAAGTTTAGTAACGTCTCTTTTCTTAGAATATGATTAGAGTGCTGGTTGCTTACAGATAACACTGAATTTGAACATAGTTTTAAGAGTGTTTCCCTGCCTTATAGAGAAAGCATATTAGGAAACAAGATCCTCTTTTTCTGTTGACTACACCTTGTCCTCTTTCATTTGAAATAAGCAGAAGGAAAACGAAAAGACAGGGACCCGAGTGTACAGTTTGAGAAGTACAGTTTGAGAAGTTTGACATAGTGTGGCTTATTTCAGAGCCATTATTTCACCTGGAAAACCTTCTTAGTATACTATGAAAATATCAGTTCTGAAAAAGCTCCCTAAACCTCAGACAAAAATTTTTCCAAACTTCAGATCTACTGTTAATTCCTTTTTTCTTTGGCCTTTGCCTCCCCTTGTAACTTTAAAAATGAGAAGCGAAAGAAAAATATGGTTTCAGCATGGAAGCAGGCAGAAAAACAGCTAGAGTAGCTGAGTGTCCAGGCATTGGCGTCTTTCAGAAATGCCAAGACCAGCTGTCATGGAGACCGCAACCCAGGCAATCCTAAAGAAATTAACACAAAGAGTGCAAAATGCAAGCAGAGAACTACCAGCATTCTGAGCTGAAAGCCTCAAGCAGAGGCTGACCCACATATTTATTCTCTGGACAGGTGATTATTATTAACAAGTACATGTTCTGGGTTTTGTCAGAGCAACGATAAACTAGGCAGGCAGCCGATACCTGCTTACTGCTAATCAAACTAGAAAGCATTCTCCAAGAGAACAGCGGGGGCAAGGTCATATATCCAGCTTTTTAAAAGTTAGTGTATGATATGCATACATTGCCTACTATTTTAGAATACGCTGAGCAGTTTTCCACTTGGGGACAGTTTTCCACTTGGTTTTTCATACTATTCTCAGTAAACAATATAATCCATGATATGTTAGACCTGCTCTCAGCCAAGACTTTTATTATGGCATTTCTAGTTGTAGAGGAAAACAAGCAACCGTAAAGTTTTCACAACTCTTTTCTTTAAAAAAGGGAAAATTTTTTTTCAGGATAGGGTTTAAACTCAAGCATATTGTTTTTAGCAAAGACACTTTACCAGAAAAAAAATTCTATTCAGATAAGAAAAGTGACTTAAAAATGAAAGGTTTTCAGGTATCTACTTCAGAACAGTTCAAGTCTGGCTGAATTACATTCTCTGCACCTTAATACTTGAATGTTCTGTTTATTCTAGAGCAAGTATTCACACTGCAAGAAGTATATCTCGAGTTAAGTAGTAACGTCCTTTTGTTTTCAGAATATGATTAGAGTGCTGATTGCTTACAGAAAACATTGAATTTGAACGTACTCTTCTAAGAGTTTTCCTGCCCTATAGAGAAAGCATTTTAGGAAAACAAGATCCTGTTTTCTGTTGACTACACCTTGCCCTCTTTCATTTGAAATAAGCAGAAGGAGAATGAGGAGACAGAGACCAGAGGGTACAGTTTTGAGAATATCTGGCATAGTGTGGCTTATTTCAGAGCCATTATTTCACCTGGAAAACCTTCTTAGTATACTACAAAAGCATCAGTTCTGAAAAAAACTCCCTAAACCTCAGACAAAAATTTTCCCAAACTTCACATCTACTGTTAATTCCTTTTTTCTTTGGCCTTTGCCTCCCCTTATAACTTCTTCAAAAAAGAGAAGCAAAAGAAAGAAGTCTGATTTCAGCATGGAAGCAGGCAGAAAATCAACAGCTAGAAAAGCTAAGTGTCCAGGAATTGCTTTCTTTCAGAAATGCCGAGACCAGCTCTGGCATGGAGACCCCAACCCAGGAAGTGCTGAAGAAATAAAGAAACAAAATTAGAGTACAAAGTGAGAGGGTAGAGCTCCCAGCATTCTGAGCTGAGAACCTGAAGCGGTGGCTGACCCACCTAGTTATTCTCCCTGAACAGGTGATTCTTATTAACAAGCAGGCGTCTGTTTTCTCATAAAACAAAGATAAACTAAGCAGGCAGCACGTGCCTGCTTACCACTAATCAAAGACAAACTTGAAAGCGTTCTCCACAAGGGAGCAATGGAGCAGGGTCATATATCCTGTGTTTAAAGAATTGGTTTAACTAGCATATGATATGCAACATTGTCTACTATTTTAGAATGCCTTGGGCAGTTTTCCACTTGGGGGCCTGGCTCGGTTTTCCTTGCCATTCTCAGTAAACAATATAATCCATGACACACATTAGGACCTGTTCTCAGCACAGAAAGATGTCTATTTTAGTATTTCTAGTTGTAGAGGCATAGAAAAAGGTAACAATGTGAGAGTTTCAGCCTCATAATTCTGGGAATGGGAAACTGTTTCTCTTTCACAGCTGAAATTCCCTATTCAGAAAGAAAATCCTGTGGGAGGAAAGTTTAATTCTTTAAGCCATTTTCTCCTACAGCTCTCAATTATAAACAGCAAAAACAAAATAATGGAGTTTTAAAATCCTGTTAAGTACATTTAAAATCAAAAATTAAGAAATGGATGATTTTTTTTTTTTTTTGCTTTTAATATAATCCTAAAATCACTAAAACTTTTTAAAAAACTTTTCTTTCTATATTTTTCCAAAAATGCAGTTTAAAAGTTAATAAACCCAGCTACTAGGTCAGCTGAGGCAGGAGGATAACTTGAGTCCAGTCATTTACATATAGCTGCCAGAGGGAAAAAAGCGCCAGTCAGCCTCTTTACTCTGTTTAAGTGTGGCTTTACACTAGGCTCTTATTGGATATAGGATTCTTGATACAAGAGTCTTGTCGGGTATAGAATTTGCAAGTATTTCCTCTCATTTTGTAGGTTGTCTTTTTACTCTTTTAATAGTGTTCTTTAATATACTGAAGTTCTAATTTTAATATGGTCCAATATATCTGTTGTTTTTCTTTTCTTGCTTGTGTTTTGGTGTCATATTGCCAAATAAAATGTCATGAATATTTACCCCTATATTTTATTTTACTAGTTTCATGGTTATTATCTCCTTATTGACTTTTAAGTTCAGAGGTACAAGTGCAGGTTTGTTACATAGGTAAACTTCTGTCATGGGAGTATTCGTACAGGTTATTTAATCACCCAGGCATTAAGCCTAGTATCCACTAGTTATTTTTTATGATCCCCTCCCACCTCCCATTCTCTACCCTCCAAAAGGCTCTAGCATGTGTTGTTTCCTTCTATGTGTCCATGTGTTCTCAGCATTTAGCTCCCACTTGTAAGAAAAAACATGTGACATTTGGTTTTCTTTTCCCATGCTAGTTTGCTAAGGATAATGGCTCCCAGATTCATTCCTGTCCTTGCAAAGACATGATCTCATTGTTTGTGATGATGCATAGTATTCCATGGTGCTTATGTACCACATTTTCTTTATCCAGTCTATCACTGATGGGCATTTAGGTTGATTCCATGTCTTTGATTCTATTGTGAATAGTGCTGCAAGTTATGTAAGTGTGCATGTGTCTTTGTATTCCTTTGTGTATATACACAGTAATGGGATTGCTAGGTCGAATGATATTTCTGTCTTTATGTCTTTGGGAAACTGCCACACTGTGTTTCACACTATCTGAACTAATTTACACTAGAGTTTTGATCCATTTTGAGTCAAGTTTTATGTGAGAAGGACTCTCTCTTTTTTGCAAGTGACTATCCAATTGTCTTTGCATCATTTGTTGAGGAGACTGTTTCTTTTCCCATTGAATAGTCTTGGCTTTCCTGTTCAGAATCAACTGGCTGTAGATGGTTTATTCCTAGACTGTCAGTTCTTTTACACTGACACATATGTCTATCCTTAGGTGGCATGTGAATGATACTGACCACTGGAATGATGACTCTGGAGACTCTGGTGAGTCTCCCCTTCATATGAATAACTGTCTCTTCTCTCACTCTAGACCCCTGTCAGTCTCAATCTTCAGTCCTCAGAGGCTGTTTGTATCTTTTTACATAGAAAAAGATGCTATTTTAGATTCATCCGTTTGTTGTCTTTTGCAACCAACTCTTTGTCCTTTCTTAAACATGGTGCTGAACTGAAAGATGGAGTTTTAAACTGGTCTACAGCCTCCCCGTTCCCCCATCTTTGGAAATGGAGCTTTGTGTTTTTCCATTTCTCACTTGATGTTTTGAAAACTTTGGCTATCTTTAGAACATCAGCATTTCCTTCTTATTCTACTCTCTTCTTTTCTTCTCATCACTCTTCCCCCAACCTGGCATGCAGGGTGGAAGATGTGGATGGGATGTTTTTAAGTATTTTAGAGTGGTTATGTGACTTCGTGTGTAGTAGGTTCTAGAGTTAGTCACCCTAAAATAAGAATCTGACTCTGACGTTTTCTAGTTGTGTGTTCTGAAACAAATTATTTAACTTCTCTGTTTTCTAGTCTTTAAATGGCAAACTAATATTAACAAATTAAGGGTAAATACATAAACAATAAAGGCTTATGTACATGTTCAGTCCTTAGAAGAACACCTGGAAGATGGTAAGTACTCAATAAGAGCAAGCTAATACTATCATTACTGTACATACCTGAACTTCCCTAGTCTTGCCCAGGCTTGGTTTTTTGTTGCCTCTACAGCAGATCTTCCTCCTGACTCCAAGATATTCATTGTCCAGTCTTATTGGCAGACAGGGTAGAAGTAAGAGAGATGGAACAGCTAATTATAAAGCAAAACTAAATCAGGAAGTTATGTAATCAAGAACACTAAACTCTTCCCCGTAAGGTCTGGAGGAAAGTGAATAAATTACAAAGAACCATAAAGAAGTCATAGAGTCTAAAGTCATGTGAACATCTGTGATGTCTGATATATTTACAAAGGGAAATCAGTAAAGAAAAAAAGTCAGGAAATATTCTACATTATACTTAAGGCTCTTAGTATCTTTTGAAAAGTGCACATACAATCATGTTGCACAATGACCTTTCAGTCAATCATGAACCACACATACAGTAATGGTTCCATAAGATTATAATGGAACTGACAATGTTCTATTACCTTGTTACATTATAGCTGTCATAATGCTGTATCACAAACATTACCTTTTTAATGTTTAGATACAAACATATTTACCATTTTCTTACAACTGCCTACAGTATCGAGTACAGTCACATGTTATACAGCTTTGTAGCCTAGGAGCAATAGGCTGCATCATATAGCCCAGGTGTGTAAAAGGTTGTACCATCTAAGTTTGTGTAAGAATACTCTATGATGTCCACACAAGGGCAAAATTGGATAATAATGTATTTCTCAGAATATGTTCCTCTCAATAAGTTACACATGACGGCATATGGTGTTGAATTTTTAATTTCTTGAAGTTTGAAGTTAATAATAATTTACAAAATGAGATCTTTTGACTCAGATAAATTATCTATGCTACATAAGCAGAAAATATTTGATTTAATAAATAGCAAACTCAATTGTCAATATTTTGAATATGCTATGTACATTTGCATTTGTTGCTATTCAAGCTGAATGTTTTTCATAGAGGAAGACTCATTAAAATTTGAAAAAGTGCTAAATGATCTGTCAAATATATTGACATGAACTATGGTAAAGAAGAATAATTATATATTTATTGTACAAAAGGCCTTAGAATAAATCAGTAACTGTAGTTATTTATCAGGATTTGGAGTCATGTCCAGTTTCTTTTCTGAAGAACTTTCTTGTTAATAGGGCTTAACCTTAAGCCCTCATTTAGTCTCATTCTGATTTTCTTATTTGAATTCCAAGAGTTCTTATTAATCAAATGCATAACCGATAGTAAGAGCTCTAGGTTTTCATTAATAGTATCAGGACTTTCTTTGGGAAACCATGGTATTTGGAGTTACCAAAGTAAAAATATAAAGCCTATTTGGTCTTCTTTTGTATATGATATGCCCCATCCTCATGATTTCACAGTAGCCTCAATACACAAGCCCTGTGATGTCTTAACTTACATAAAAGGATGGTGAGTGAGCAGTGTTAGAAGAAAAAAGGGAAAGAGTGACTAGCCTCTGCAAATAATTGTGACCTTAATGTGGTGATTCTTCTGAACAGAGATTTCCTTTTATCTTCTTTTATACTATTTAACATTTTGAGCAATATTTAACGCCTGTCCTGAGGACTGAAAACTCTTGGCTTAACCCTGAAGAGCAAATTTAAACATGATCTAAATCCTTACTTGGGACAAGCTAGACACCATTCTAAAATTGTTATTGGAGGCTCCATTTGATGGGTAAGTAACGCAGGCTGCAACCAGGCTGGACATTTCTTTGTTCAGAAGAGTAATGGTCGTTATCAGTATTAACCACAGCAGCTGTGACTCTAAATCCCTGTCTTAACTGGAAAGTTTCATCCAAATGTTTGCTACATCCTTATTAAGCCAACCT
>NW_022438805.1:0-12101 GCF_009761245.1 Sapajus apella
CTAAAAAAAAAAAAAAAAAAAAAAAAAAAGAGCAGGAATTGATTGTCCTTCCATTCTCTCTTCCTCTCACAGGGAGGATAAAAGACACCAAACAGAAAATATGAAAAGCGAGGCCGGGCGCAGTGGCTCAAGCCTGTAATCCCAGCACTTTGGGAGGCCAAGGCGGGTGGATCACGAGGTCAAGAGATCGAGACCATCCTGGTCAACATGGTGAAACCCCGTCTCTACTAAAAATACAAAACATTAGCTGGGCATGGTGGCGCGTGCCTGTAATCCCAGCTACTCAGGAGGCTGAGGCAGGAGAACTGCCTGAACCCAGGAGGCAGAGGTTGCGGTGAGCCGAGATCGCGCCATTGCACTCCAGCCTGGGTAACATGAGTGAAACTCCGTCTCAAAAAAAAAAAAGAAAATATGAAAAGCGAATCACTCCAGACTTTAAGGCATGTAGAGAAATCCACAAAGAGCACTTGCAAGGGTCTTGTTACTCCCAGTAACATTACCCTGGAGTGTTGCATTTACCTGTGTTTCTTTCCGTTTTTTTTTTTTTTTAGACAGAGTTTTGCTCTTATTACCCAGGCTGGGGTGCAATGGCGTGATCTCAGCTCACCACAATCTCTGCCTCCCAGGTTCAAGTGATTCTCCTGCCACAGTCTCCCAAGTAGCTGGGATTACAGGCATGTGTCACCACACCTGGCTAATTTTGTATTTTTAGTAGAGATAGGTTTCTCCATGCTGGCCAGGCTGGTCTCGAACTCCCAACCTCAGGTGATCCACCCACCTCAGCCTCCCAAAGGGCTGGGATTATAGGTATGAGCCATCATGCCTGGGCTGTTTCTTTTAGAGCATTTCCCAATGTGTAATCATACATTTATTAATGTAATTATTTAATTTATATTGTCGTCTGCTACACTCTACAAGAACAGCACTCTTGCTCATCAATGTATTGTATCCCTAGTGCCCGGCACATAGTAGACACTCAATAAATAAATATTTGTTGACTAACAAATTAATGAGAGGTCATTATCCTAAGGAAATTAACACAGGAACAGAAAACCAAATAACACATGTTCTCACTAGTAAGTGGGAGCTAAACATTGAGTGCTTAACAGACATAAAAATGGCAACAATAAAAACTGGGGACTACTAGAAGGGGGAAGGTTAAAAAACTATCAGCTGTGGTGGGACACAGTGGCTCATGCCTGTAATCCCAGCACTTTGGGAGGCCAAGGCGGGCGGATCACCTAAGGTCGAGAGTTTGAGACCAGCCTGGCCAACATGAAGAAACCCTGTCTCTACTAAAAATACAAAAATTAGACAGGCATGGTGATGTGTGCCTATAATCCCAGCTATTTGGGAAGCTGAGGCACTAGAATAGCTTGAACCTGGGAGGCGGAAGTTGCAGTGAGCCGAGATCGCACCATTGCACTCCAGCCTGGGCAACAAGAGCGAAACTCCGTTAAAAAAAAAAAAAAGCCTGGCACAGTGGCTTATGCCTGGAATCTCAGCACTTTGGGAGGCCAAGGCAGGTGAATCGCGAGGTCAGGAGATCAGTACCAGCCTAATATGATGAAAACCCATCTCTACTAAAAATACAAAAAATTAGCCAGGCATGGTGGCAGATGCCTGTAATTCCAGCTACTTGGGAGGCTGAGGCAGGAGAATCGCTTGAACCTGAGAGGTGGAGGTTGCAGTGAGCCGAGATCACGCCATTGCACTCCAGCCTGGGCTACAGAGTGAAACTCCATCTCAAAAAAAAAAGAAAAAAGAAAAAAAAATTAGCCGGTCGTAGTGGTGCACGACTGTAATCCCAGCAAGTCAGGAGGCTGAGGCACAAGAATCACTTGAACCCAGGAAGCGGAGGTTGGTGTTAGCCAAGATGGTGCCACTGCACTCTAGTCTGGGCAACAGAGTAAGACTCTGTCTCAAAAAAAAAAAAAAAGCCCAGCCTGGGCAAGAGTGAGACCCTCATCTATCCCTATCTCAAAACAAAATTTAAAAATTAGCTAGGCAGGGCCGGGTGCAGTGGCTCCCCCCTGTAATCTTGCACTTTTTTATTTTTTGAAACAAAGTCTTGTTCTGTTGCCAGGCTGGAGTGCAGTGGCCTGATCTCAGATCACTGCAACCTCCGCCTCCCGGGTTCAAGGGATTCTCCTGCCTAAGCTTCCCCCGAGTAGCTGGGATTACAGGCATTAGCCTCTGTGCCCGGCCCCAATCCCTGCACCTTGGGAGGCCGAGGCGGGTGGATCACCTGAAGTCAGGAGTTCAAGAACAGCCTGGCCAACATGATGAGACCCCATCTCTACTAAAAATACAAAAAATAGCCTAGCGTGGTGGCACATGCCTGAAATCCCAGCTACTCAGGAGGCTGAGGTGGGAGAATTGCTTGAACCTGGGAGGCGGAGGTTGCAGTGAGCCGAGATTGTGCCATTGCACTCCAGCCTGGGCAATAGAGCATGAGTCTGTCTCAAAAAAAAAAAAAAAAAAATTAAATAATAGTAATAGTAAATGAGGCTGCGTGCAGTGGCTCATACCTGTAATCCCAGCACTTTGGGAGGTCAAGGTGGGAGGATAATTTGAGGCTGGGAGTTTGAGACCAGACTGGCCAATATGGTGAAACCCCATCATCTCTACCAAAAATACAAAAATTAACCAAACTGGTGGCCTGCACCTGTAGTCCCAGCTGCTTGGGAGGCTGAGGCATGAGAATCGCTTGAACCCAGGAGACGGAGGTTACATGACCCGAGATTGAGCCCCTGTACTCCAGCAAGAGTGAGACTCTGCCTCAAAAAAAAAAACACCGGAAAAAACAGTAGATAAATGAATGAATGAGAGAACAGAATTGGCTAGTCTCAGGATAGCTTTTGGGATAAATATTTCAAATTAAAGGGGCAGATCGATTCTCAGCACTAAAAACCATTATCTCTCCCTCTAGTAGTGATGGTCTCAGAAATTACAAGAGGAAAACAGAAAGACTGGAACAAGCAGCAAACCAGCTGGCTTGCCAAATGAGAGTATCTAGGATGGGAGCCTGGAATCTGCATTTTTTTTTTTTTTAATTGAGACTGAGTTTCACTCTTATTGCCTAGGCTGGAGTGCAATGGCGCAATCTCGGTTCACTGCAACCTCCGCCTCTTGGGTTTAAGCAATTCTCCTGCTTCAGCTTCCCAAGTAGCTGGGATTACAGGCATGCACCTCCATGCCTGGCTAATTTTTTGTATTTTTAGTAGAGACGGGGTTTCACCATGTTGGTCAGGCTGGTCTCAAACTCCTGACCTTGTGATCTGCCCACCTCAGCCTCCCAAAGTGCTGAGATTACAGGCGCGACCCACCGCGCCTGGCTGGAATCTGCATTTTTAAACAAGTGCCCTTAGATGATTCTGAATCAAGTGGTCTGGGGACCACACTTTGGAAAACATGCCCTAGAACATCCTTTTGGAGTCTGAGTGTTAACCTCACTGAGAGTCATCCAGCTTCCCAGAGAATCATGCTGACGTCACTGTGCCTATTTAATGTGAATCAGTCTTTATTTTGCACTTGCGTGGTGCATTAACAAATTCAACATACAAGATAGCATTACATATCGTAGGTTAGCATTACAGCAGTATGCAATTTCACACAATTCATGTTAGCTTTTTCAGTTTTTTCTTTTTTTTCAAAATTTGACACATTAATTTTATTTTTGAGTTTCATTTTTACAAGAGAAGACACAAGGTAAAGAAAGACAACCACTTCGGAGAGGGATCATAGTGAGGGCAATGTCACTGTCATGGCCATAGTACAAGTCTTCTGAGAAAAGGGACCTGCGTTATTCCCTCTCCTGAGCAAGCGGCCCCTGTCCCACAAACCAGTTCTATCTGTTTTCACATCTAGAGCACTGTCCATAAACATGCCCATCTTGGCTGTGCTCCAGTGAGATGACCCCAAAGAAGGAATAACTCATTAAGGGACCTTGGTTATTAAGAAAAATTCTTGTCTTCCCAAAGGAATCAAGATATCTGCAGAAAAGGAGCAACTCTTGGAAAATCAGAAGTGACCATTCCCTAACCTGTTCCTGACCACGAATGCCTTGTGCAAAAATTAAGATGTGACTCTCTTGTCTTTCTTTCAACTGACTCTCAGGAGGAGGCATTCCTCCTCCACTCTTTATCAGCTAGCTCTGGAAAGAACAGATGTGAAAAACCAAAGTCAGCTAAGAAACTTTGGGACAGCAAAGTCAAGGGCACGAGGGATCAGGCCTGAGGTAGGAGGGAGGAGCCCTGTACTGTCCACCTCTTTGCCTTTTTCTGACAAAGACACTGAGGCAGTTCCTAGGCTACAGAACTACTGGTTCCTCCCCTGTCACCTCAGCACCCACTGCTCAGTAGACCCAAAGAATGCAAGGAATAAAGCTACAAGGAAATGGGAAGAGAGAGGAGTGGGGTGAGGCTGTTTTCCCAGACATTTGTCGGAAGGAGCTACAGAGGCACACACAGCAGGGCAAAGACCAGACTATCTCCACCTGTGGTTTTGCATTGTTTCTGGGAAGGAAACAAAAGCAGGTTTGCTCAGCGATTTCTGATCTTTAGACATTAAGGCGATGAAGAGGAACCATTAAAACTTTTTCCTAATGGGGCTTCAGAATGCTCCTGTCAGATTTACATTAAACTATCTCCAAATGCATTTTTAGAAAACAAAAATTATTTTCTTCTACTTATGATACAGTATTTACATTTCATGGGGTATAGGACAGAGACTAGTGGTGTGACCCCAGCTGATGGTGAAATAGTGAGTCAGATTATGGAGGATGAGGGTTGGCAGGGACAAGAACAGAGCGTAGGCTTTGTGGCTGCTCAGAATTGCTCTGCATTGTCAAGAACACGGGCTGAAACCAAACAAAAGGATTTGGGGGAGCAGAGTGGTTTTAAATCCACAAAAGCTAAAGGAACACTGAAAGCAAGGTCACCCCCACCTCCATGGAGACTCAACTTTCCAATGCCCTTCGCCAAAGCAGGCTTCAAAGTGATGTTCTTGTGTGGAAGTGGACACTTCAATCTCAACTCATCTTTCACACCCTGGATCAAGCTGTTAAGCAACTGCTTGACTGAGTTCCTCCTCAGATGGGCAAAAATATCTACTGCCTATCCAAGTTTAGCTATTTTATTTTATTTTAATTAATCAATTTTTGAGACAGGGTCTCACTCTGTTACCCAGGCCAGAGTGCAGTGGTATGATGATCATGGCTCACTGCAGCCTCTACCTCTGGGCTCAAATGATCCTCCCACCTCAGCCTCCTGAGTAGCTGGGACCACAGGCATGCACCACCACACCTAGCTAATTTTTTGTATTTTTGGTAGAGATGGGATTTTGCCATGTAGCCGAGGCTGGTCTTGAACTCCTGGGTTCAGCCTTTCAAAGTGCTGGGATTACAGGCCTAAGCCACTGTGCCTGGCCCCAAGTTTACCTATTACAGAGTCTCTGCCATCTGAAAAGTCTCAACATTAGAGACACAGCTGCAGTAGGAGTAAGAAGACTTGAATTCTAATCCCAGAAAGATGCTGAATCTCTCTCAACCTCTATTGCCCAGTGGTGGTAGAATTGCACCCTGTAGGTCCCCCATCCCTCTACCACGTGGAAAGACATAAATCCCAAGAACTATGCAGCTTGTTTTGAGGAAAAGAATGCTCTGAAAGAATCCAACTTATCTTCATTCACTCAGTCACACTGTTTTTTTTTTTTTAAGAGCTAAATTTTTATTTAAAAATTTAAGGAGAAAGAATCATTTCTGAGGTTCCCCGTTTTATGAAGCAAAACTAACCTCATTATAACATCTAAGCTATTTGAGAAGACGCTAAAGCATCTCTATGGTCAGCATTTCTGGAAAAACAAAGGCCACTGTAATTCTTCAAACCTCTGATGACTTCCAACCCATCAACCAAGAAATGGCTGTCACTACAGTAGATAGCTGCAAAGGGGAACAGCAGTCCTCACTTGTCTCCTCTCCTTGTCCTTTTACCTGAAAACAACTTTTAGGATCAGCTGGATGTGTTCACTGGTGCTATCCTATAGCTGAATTTGAAGTCTCCAAGGCTCCTTTTAGAGAAGTCATCAAGTCTGATAAGAGTCCAAGATCTGATGTATCGGATGCGTAAGCCTGATGTATTCTCTGTGCTTCAGTTAGGTCTGTTAGTTAATTATAGGCTGTCCTTTACTGCTTCATAGCAGAAGGGCTGATAGCAAAAATACCCCATTTCTCAATTCCTCTTTCTCCTGCAAACCTTGCCTCATTCATCCCACCTTTGTTTCTTGGCTTATTACAGACCTCTAGACCTTGAGCTCAGTCAAAGAGCAGAGATATAAGAGGTAATAAAAACGGAAGATGGCAATGATGAAAACATGAGGTTTTATAAGAGTGAAAATTTTCTTCTGCAGAGGTGGGGGGTGGGAGAAATTCTCCAGAGAAGCCCAGTTAAAAAAAAGTCAATTTCAGGTAATCAGCAAATACAATTCGGCACAAAACACAATTTCCATGGATTAAAATCTGCAACTTGATATTGGCAGTTAGGCTAATTTCTTCAGTTTGTTAGACATGCAAGTATATGGTTACATTGTTATATATAGATTTGTGGGGGTCTTTCCCTCTCTTTTGTCCCCATTAAAAAAGAAAAGAGGCCAGATGCGGTGGCTCACACCTATAATCCCAGTCCTCTGGGAGGCTGAGGCAGGTGGATCACCTGAGGTCTGGAGTTCAAGACTAGCCTGGCCAACATGATGAAAACCCATCTCTACTAAAAATACAAAAAATTAGCCAGGCGTGGTGTCAGGTGCCTGTAATCCCAGATACTTGGGAGGCTGAGGCAGGAGAATCACTTGAACCTGGGAGGTGGAGGTTGCAGTGAGCCAAGATTGCGCCATTGCACTCCAGCCTGGGCAACAAGAGCGAAACTCCATCTCAAAAAAAAAAGAAAGAAAGAAAGAAAGAAATTCTGGTGCCTTATGCCTTGCAAAGGAGAAAAAGCCATCATTGCTAAGAACCGATCTGCAGCTGTGGTCATGTAGGGTGTTCTTTGTGGAGTGTGTTTTATAAGAAATTTTCTTCTACAACTAAAATGAGGTTTTGAGTCCACTTCTCTGTCATCTCTTTCCCCGCCACATCCCTCCCCAGCCTGGCCCCGGGGGGGTGGTTAGAGGAGAGAAGAACAGGATTAGTACTCGCTCAGACTGTGCCACTTGGTCACAGGCTTGCGGGGGCTCTCGCAGACCTCTTTCCAGTGTTCAGCACCACTGGCCGTGACACTGTGTGCCCCCAGGATCAGCCTCCCCACCACCTCGTTCTTAGTAGTGCGATCGAAGTCGATGACGAGGAACTCGATGCTGATATCAGGCAGGAGGTCAGTGGGGATGTCATAGATGAAAGATTCGTTGAAGACGGGGTTCAAAGTGCACTTCTTCACGTGGGTTTTCTTCTTGGCGATGCGCTTTCTGCCGTAGTAGACGTTCACCTTGACATAAGGATCTGGGGCCCCCAAAGAGATAAGAAAAAGGGAGAGAGGCCTATGACACAGTCCTCCCTTAGGTAACGGTAATTGCATGTTGGAAAGGGGGAGCGTATCTTTGATGGCCACCCCGTGTGTTCTTCAGGGACTGCACAGTAACGCACACTGATTGTATGTGAGTCTGCCTGCCTGGACGAGAGGCCAAGGAAACCCAGCAAGATTAGAACAGACCAACTTTCTCCAGTCAGATCTGAAGAAATCCCGTGGTACCAAGAGTATTTTAAAGGGCGCAGTGATAAATGCCTGCAGCCTTTTTGAGAAGTTTCACTTAGCACCTGGCATGCATATTATTTAGGATACCTTCCCAAATGTAAAGACCCCATTTGTTCAACTGAAGAACCTTCCAAGCTAGGAAATCTACCGGATGTGGACATTCATCAGGAAGAGAATGTCGACAGAAAGAGGAGCAGATTAAAAGTAAAAGAGGTGAGGATCTTGAAGTGTGGAGGTCTATCTGGGTCACAGGCAACGAGTGGGGGGTGGTTCAGACAGTAAGAAATAGGTTGAAGTAAATAGCTGCTACCTGAGAGACCGGTGATATCCATCTTCGGCAAGTGCCTGGCTTTGAGGACCACCACTGTCATTCTCTGTGCCACAGGCTGATATGACAGAGACACCTGGAGCTCCCCTCTGCTGATGCACTTCTGTGAGGAAGAAATGGCAGGTGAGAACCCTGCAAGAGGGAGCAGGGCAGAGCACTAAAAGCGTGCAGAGCAGTGGGAAGAGTCTGGGGGAGGACAAGCGCAGGGATGAGAAATCTGTTGGAAAGATGCTCATCCCCTGGAAAGGTGTTACAATTTTATTTAACAAGGAGGGAGAAAGGAAACATTATAACCATAATTCTGATATTAAACAATTTGCATGGACAGCCAGCATAGCCTTGGATTTATGAGAATGACCTCTGGACCCAGTCTAACCTGGATTCAAATCCTATTTCTTTTTTCTTTTTTTTTTTGAGAAAGGGTCTCACTCTGTTGCCCAGGCTGGAGTTCAGTGGCATGATCTTGGCTCACTGCAGCCTCCATCTCCTGGGCTCTAGCAATCCTCCCACCTCAGCCTCCCGAGTAGCTTCGACTACAGGTGTGTGCCACCATGCCCGGCTAATTTTTTTTTCTGTAGAGAGAGTCTCACTACGTAACCCAGGCTGATTTTGAATTCTTGGTCTCAAGTGATTCTCCCACCTCAGCCTCCCAAAATGCTGGGATTACAGGCATGAACCACTGTGCCCAGTGCTATTTCTTATCTGTGACCTTGGACAAGTTATTCAACATCTCTGTACTTCAGTTTGCTCGTTTATAAAATGAGGGCGAAAGGTAATACCTACCAAACAGCATTATTAGAATGATTAAATAAGTTAAATTTTGTAAACTGCAATGGTGCCCAGCACATAGTGTGCACTACAGAAGTCCATTCTCTCATTTGGGTCTTATCCTTTAAAAAGTTCTGAAGACTGTACGGTGGGAGGTAGGAAAACTGGGTTTGAGTTTTAACCTTGACGCTTACTCACCATGTGGCCTTAGGCAAGTCCCTGAACTTTCTGGAGCCTGTCCCTCCATTTCACAAGTGAATATCCACACCTGCTTTGCCCACCTCAATGTACACTCCAGTGTATCTTCTCCAGCCAAGTCAGCTTCCTCCCCAGAGCCCTGATCTTTGTTTCTCCATCTTTAAATGTGATGCTAGAATCCATTTTGAGCTTGGAAAAAAACCTCTGGTCCTCCAAAAACACTTTTTGTTTGTTTTGAGACAGAGTCTTGCTCTTGTTGCCCAGGCTGGAGTGCAGGGTGCAATCTCGGCTCACTGCAACCTCCACCTCCCTGGTTGAAACAAATCTCCTGCCTCAGCCTCCCAAGTAGCTGGGATTACAGGTGCCCGCCACCACACCCAGATCATTTTTGTATTCTTGGTAGAGCTAGGGTTTCACCATGTTGGCCAGGCTGGTCTCAAACTCCTGACCTCAAGTAATTCGCCCGCCTCGGCCTCGGCCTCCCAAAGTGCTGGGATTGCAGGCGTGAGCCACTGCCCCCAGCTCCTCCAAGAACATTTTAAAGAACATTTGCATAGGCACTGCATGCCAGGTGTTGAGGATCCAGAGCTGATAGGACTCAGCTGTTGCTCCCAAGGAGCTTATCACTCAGTAGAAGAGACAAAGAAGTAAATAAACATGTATAGGACTTGTCAGAAAAATGAGAAGCCTGTCTAAGTGCTCTGGGCACCTACAGCTGGGAGATTCAGGGAAGGCTTTGCCAGCTGATGCCTGGACTGAGTTGATGGGGGTACAAAACCATGAAGCAATGGGCAGAGAGAGAATCATGTCAGGCACATTGACAACAATGGCTGGCACAAAGGAGTTGGGCCTGACAAGGTAAGCTGTGTTCAGAGAATGATTGAGAGGTGAATATGCCTGAACTGGGGGTGGCTGACAGGAGGGGCAGGTCAGGAACCTGGAAAGGTGGGCAAAGTGAGGGTAAAGAGCTGTTGGGACACTACCAAAGAGCAGACTCAGCGGCACCCACATAAGAGGAGGTCAGTGAGGACAGGAGTGGCAAAGCTGTCATCACTTTTTTTTTTTTTTGAGACAGTTTTGCTCGTTACCCAGGCTGGAGTGCAATGGCGCGATCTCGGCTTATCGCAGCCTCCGCCTCCTGGGTTCAAGCAATTCTCCCGAGTAGCTGGGACTATAGGCTGTGCCACCATGCCCAGCTAATTTTTGTTTTTTAGTAGAGACAGGGTTTCACCATGTTGACCAGGATGGTCTCGATCTCTTGACTTCGTGATCCACCCGCCTCAGCCTCCCAAAGTGCTGGGATTACAGGCGTGGGCCACCACGCCCGGCTTAATTTTTGTTTTTTAGTAGAGACGGGGTTTCACCATGTTGACCAGGATGGTCTCGATCTCTTGACCTCGTGATCCACCCGCCTTGGCCTCCCAAAGTGCTGGGATTATAGGCATTTTTTTTTTTTTTTTTTGAGTCAGGGTCTCACTGTGTTGCCCAGGCTGAAGGGCAGTGCTGCGATCTCTCGGCTTTCTGCAACTTCCACCTCCTGGGTTCAGGAGATCCTCCCACCTCAGCCTTCTGAGCAGCTGGGACTACAGGTGTGCACCATCATGCCCAGCTGAATGTTGTATTTGTTGTAAAGATAGGGTTTCACTAGGTTGCCCAGGCTGCTCTTGAATTCCTGGGCTCAAGCAATCTACTCACCTTGGCCTCCCAAATTGCTGGGATTACAGCCGTAAGCCACCACGCCTGGCCAGCTGTCATCATTTTATTAAAATGATTATTATTTTGGAGAAGCTGGAAAATGAACTAAAGTCAAGAAAGACCACATCAGAAAGCTCCGTTAAGAGGCGGCTGCAGGCTGCGCATGGTAGCTCATTTCTATCATCTCAGCGTTTTCGGCAGGCTGAGGTGGGTGGATTGCTGGAGCCCAGGACTTCGAAAACAGCCTGGGGAACATGGTGAGACCCCATCACTACAAAAATTAGCTGGGTGCCATGGTGTGTGCCTATAGTCCCAGCTACTTGGGAGAATTGATTGAGCCCAGGAGGTCGAGGCTGTAGCGAGCTATGATTGAGCCACTGCACTCCAGCCTGGGCGACAGAGCGAGACCCTGTCAAAAAGAGGCTGCTGCAATGGGCTAGAGAAGAAATGATGGGAACTGGAACTAGGGCTATGGTAGAGGAGATGGACGTGGAGGTAAAATATGTCTCAGGAAGAACTGTCAGGGCTTTTTAGGTTTGGGCAGTTAATTGGCTGTGAAGTGTAGGGATGAGGGAGGAAAGGGTGGACTATTTCTTGTGTTTTAGCTTTAGAAAGTGGGGATGAGGTGGGCTGGGCACGATGGCTCACTCCTGTAATCCCAGCACTTTGGGAGGCCGAGGCAGGTGGATTACAAGGTCAGGAGTTTGAGACCAGCCTGGTCAGTATGGTAAAACCCCGTCTCTACTAAAAATACAAAAAAGAATTAGCCAGGCATGGTGGCACATGCCTGTAATCCCAGCTACTCAGGAGGCTGAGGCAGGAGAATTGCTTGAACCCAGGAGGCATAGGTTGCAGTGAGCTGAGATTATGCCACTGCAGTCCAGCCTGGGCAACAGAGCAAGACTCTGTCTCAAAAACAAAAAAACAAAAAGGAAAGAAAGTGGGGATGAGGCTGGCATAAAGAAAACAGAAGGAGGTGAGTTTTGAGGAATGTAGAACATAAGTTAAATTTGGAAAAAATCATCCTCCCACTAGCACCCTTATTCCTTGTATCCTTCAGAGACCCAAAGAAATGTCATCTCCTCTAGGAATTCTTAAATCGATCAAAAATAGACTGTGCTCATCATCAACCTTATATACACCACACACCCACAAAAATGACTTATTAAGGCCGGGCGCCGTGGCTCAAGCCTGTAATCCCAGCACTTTGGGAGGCCGAGGCGGGTGGATCACGAGGTCAAGAGATCGAGACCATCCTGGTCAACATGGTGAAACTCCGTCTCTGCTAAAAATACAAAAATTCAGCTGGGCATGGTGGCACGTGCCTGTAGTCCCAGCTACTCAGGAGGCTGAGGCAGGAGAATTGC
>NW_022438806.1:0-2473 GCF_009761245.1 Sapajus apella
GTTTTCCCAAATGGATAGGCTTTTGTGTCTCTCAGTTCATTGACCTGTTTATATTTCAAATGCCACAAGGTCTTTCTGCATACATAAAGCCTCTTTCTGGATTCTCAGTTCTGTTCCAGTGACAGGTCTGTCTGTGTTTATTCCATTACCTCCGCTCCCCTGTGGCTTTTTATAGAAGTTTGATATCTGATAGGACAAATATGCTTGTTTTCAAATTGTTCTTAGCTATTCCAATGAATTTACTGTTTCTGGTGAATTTTAGAATAATTTTGATGAGTTTTGAGACAAATCCCATTGAGATAATGATTAGAATTGTGCTAAATTTATCGATGAATTTGGGAAGGAGTCAGTTCTCACCAGCAGGTCTTTCTGTCAAGGAGCACACTGTATCTGTTTATTCTGGAGTTGCCTCTCTGATAACAGTTTTAACCTAGATGCTCGTTGTAGCACTGTTTTGTTCTAAACACATGTATTACAACGATATGAGGGAAAAGCCTCATATCATCTCTTCCGGTTTTCATTTCACTTTTCACACTTAATTTTGGGTCTGAAGAGAGTTTATCATGATATATGTCATATGTATACTCAGGCTCTTGTAACAATTGGCAGGATAGTATGATCTCTCTTTCTTATTGTCATTAATGATTAAGGACTATTTATTCAAGTTGATAACTGTACTTAACTCTTATGTTAGATAAAAAGGATGTTTCTAGTTTTTGAGAGTACACATTAAGATAGTGCCTTTACTATTGTTTCATTTGAAAAATGTTTCTGGGGGTTATTTTTTTGGAAAAACCTCTTTGAGGTAATACGTAATCATTGTGAAAATTTCATACAATATTGCAGTATATAAAGAAGGAAGTGCCTTTTGAAAAGATGAGAATTTTGTTCTCCAAACTTTGAGTCATTGACGTGCCTCCTTGTTACTTTTGCCATATGTTTGTATCATCTGTACTGTTAATTCATAGCAATTTTCTTAAAATTTACTAAAGAAATCCAAAAAGCCTTAGTGATAAGAGCTGTGAACTCATACATTGATGTCTATTACATACATACATAACGTTGATGTTTTATGTACATTGATGCATATTAAATAATGATTTATTCAAATGTATGTATACTTTATAACACACTGGCACAGTGAGTGGAAGTATAGGTTCTGAAATCAAGGTTTCACGGTTTTACATTCGGATTATGCTATGTCCTCCTTCAGTGATAGTAGATAATAAACTTAAGCCTCTGCTTCCATTTTATTTGTTAAATGGGGTTAGTATGCCACCTCCCTTGTGAGGTTATTATAAAATTAAGCAGCGGGTGTACAATCAGTCAGCAGAGCCCTAGTACATAAGAGTTCCACAAATACTAGCTATCATTCAATGCAGTAATTCATAAATACATCGTGTCTCCTTCGAAGCTAGTTCTCACAGAAGCACCTCAGTTTTAAAGTGCTTATATGGTATTTATTTTAAGAATATACTACGATTTACGGAACAGCATTTTGTAATTACTTTTTGTCATTTTTTTTAAAAAGTAACAAATAACAGGATTGGTTTCTAATATGTATCATCAGTTTTCCCTCCCAAAGGACTGTATAAATTTGCTGTTCTGGCAGTTTTGACTTCATGATTTAAATATTTGGTGGGGGGCAATAGTGGGTTTAAAAATAATACTTGTTTTTGTTTTAGTTAACATTATTACTCACTAGCCATTAAGGAACACATTAATTACTATTTGTTGTTGAATCTGTGCAGTTTTCTGAGAAATAGGTAAGCCTGCCTCTCTGTGTGTGTGTGTGTGTGTGCATGCGTGTGTGCATGCGTGTGATGCAATTTTTGTGTATGGTACTAGGAATTGAGAAATTATGGTAATTTCATATTATTCTGGTCAGGGATCCCTGGAATATCAGAAATTGTCTCCAATCTATAGCCACTGTTTTCAAGTCTATAGGGTCGATGGGAGAAAGATTTGGATTAAATATTTACAGTGACAAATGGAAAACAAAGGGACTGTTCCTTGGGCTCTTTCATTTCCCCTAAAATTCACTTACTCCCCCTCTACATTGCCTCCATCTCCATCTGTCTCCCTGGTTCCTGAAAAGACAGCACTGTTAAGCACTGTTTAAGGGTCAGATCAACCGTCTGGCCCTTCTTGCAGTCTCATTTTTTGGTGGCTCCCATGTTTATGCCTGTTCTGCGCTTTTCTCCTACTGTTAAGCTGTCTGTTGTTGGTTCATTTCTGCAGTGAATCTTTAGAGAGGAAAGTGAAAGCTTTCCTTCCAGCCATACAATAGAATGACAAAGCGGAAAAGTTTAGAGAGAATTTCCCATTTAAGTGCCAAAACTTCATACTCCATTTCTGATAAAAAGCACAAAGGTTAAAAAAACAAACAAACTTATCTTTTGACCCAAAGCTCTGTTGACATTCTATTAAACAAACACCAACCTTTTTAATTTTTATGATGTAAATGGCAGAT
>NW_022438806.1:2573-12099 GCF_009761245.1 Sapajus apella
TATAAATCATTTCTCTGATGTTTTTGGTGAAACCCAATATTCATAATAAAGTCCAGAACCATGAGTTGTTTTAAATGATTTTTCCTTATGTGTGATTACAAGTATACCTCTACAGGAAGTTAGTATACTCTCACACGAGCTAATTTTTTGGAGTAAAAGGCCTACTGTAGAAACTCCCAGAAACACAATAGTGATAAGCATCCACAGAACGCCAAGAAAGTCATGCCCAGGATACAAATAATCAGGTGGAAAAATGATCGCCTGGAATAATAACAGTTGAAATAAAGGTCAGTGACATTTACAATATTTCAGTAAAAAATGATAATCCTTAGAAACCGTCAAGCTTCTTTAAGAGGTAACCACACACCTCAGATATCACCAGGGGATTCCACTGCTTCAAGAAAGATTGGAAGTCACCAGTCTCATGTTTTTTTGCATGGCTGGCAGTGTTTTCGGGCATTCTACATGTAGAGTGTCATTTTTTTTTTTCCTTTTTATTGATGTAAAGCAGGCATACCCAATTTTTTGGCTTCCCTGGGCAACATTAAAAGAAGGAATCTTGCCTTAGGCCACACATAAAATACATTAACACTAACAATAGCTGTCGATCTAAAAAAAATCACAGAAAGTCCAGGCGCAGTGGCTCATGCCTGTAATCCCAGCACTTTGGGAGGCTGAGGCTAGCAGATCACCTGAGGTCAGGGGTTCCAGACCAGCCTGGCCAACAGGGTGAAACCTCATCTCTACCAAAAATACAAAAATTAGCCAGGTGTGGTGGCAGGCACCTGGAATCCCAGTTACTCAGGAGGCTGAGGTAGAAGAATGGCTTGAAAGAGGGAGGCAGAGGTTGCAGTGAGCCGAGATGGTGCCATTGCCCTCCATGCCCTCCATCCTGGGAGACAAGAAGGAGATTGTGTCTCAACAACAACTACAACAAAAAATTACAAATTTATTTATTTATTTAATTGCATTGTACGTTTTGGCGTACATGTGAAGAACATGCCATATTGTTGCATAGGTACACATGCGGCATTGTGATTTGCTGCCTTCCTCCCCTTCACCTATATCTGGCATTTCTTCCCATGCTGTCTCTCCCCAACTCCTCACCCCGCGCTGTCCCTCCCCTATTTCCCCCCAACGGACCCCAATAAGTGGTGCTCCCCTCCCTGTGTCCATGTGTTCTCATTATTCAACACCCGCCTATGAGTGAAAACATGCGGTGGTTGGTTTTCTGTTAATTTTTTATTTTATTATTTTTGAGAGTGTCCTGCTCAGTCGCCCAGGCTAGAATGCAGTGGTGCAATCTTGGCTCACTGTCACCTCTGCCACCTGGGCTCAAGCCATCCTCTTGCCTCAGCCTCCTGAGTAGCTGGTATTACAGGTGCCTGCCACCCTGCCTGGCTATTTTGTGTACCTTTAGTAGAGACAGGGTTTCACCATGTTGGTCAGGCTGGTCTGGAACTCCTGACCTCAACTGATCTGCCGGCCTCAGCCTCCCAATTGCAGGCGTGAGTCACCACACCTGGCCTGTCATTTCTTTCTATTTGAGTAACATAAGGCCTTTAAGACCCTTTCTCCTTTGGGTCAATCCATGATCTGCACCAAACACATTTTACAAAACAAAGGACAGTACAGTCCTCATTCACATCCTGGTCATGATGTCGCTCCTAGGGACTCTCATACTGCAAACCTCCCAGCAGGCACACCCCTTTCCTCTCCATCTGATGGGCTTCTCAGCTCCCATCACACTGACTGGACACAGACTCCCTAGAGGCAGCCCCCAAGAGCAGAAGACATGGATGACTCAGAAGTTCCTAAAAAGTCATCAAGCCAGATGACGCAAAACTCAAATGACATTTCACTTTGTTTTGGTTTATTCTGTTTGAGACAAGAGTGCAGTAGGTGTCCAACTAATCCTTTTTGGAATCTTTTGTAGAGATTGGGTTTCTCTCTGATGTTCAGGCTAGTCTTAAACTCCTGGTCTCAGGTGATCTGCCCACCTTAACCCGCCAAAGCACTGAAATTACAGGCCTGCACTGTACAATTTGCTGTGTGACACAGCCCAATAGCAAAGAAGAAACGCCAGGGGTCCAGTGTCTACTCATATGGGTGGATTGATGGCTGGGAAACCCCAGGAGGAGCCAAA
Source organism: Sapajus apella (assembly GCF_009761245.1). Taxonomy (NCBI): domain Eukaryota; kingdom Metazoa; phylum Chordata; class Mammalia; order Primates; family Cebidae; genus Sapajus; species Sapajus apella. The sequence goes on from NW_022438806.1 coordinate 4,720, forward strand.
AGAGCAGCCATAGCACCTGAATTTCCTGGGCCTTTCAGGGCACCCTGAGGTGGCCAGGACAGAGGTGGGGGTGGCTTAGTGCTGGGGGAGGGAAGGGGGTGGGATCTGAGTTGAGGAGGGGGACGGGAGGGTGGGTGAGGAAGGGGAAAATGGGATGTTGGGCACCTGGAGGAGGGGGTCTGGGAAAGAATCTGGTTCAAACTAAGTCTTCAAGGGTGAGAGGAAGGTTCAGCTACAAGTCAGGGAGAAAGTCTATCAGGGAAGCCACAGGACACACAGGGCAAGAAAGTGGGAGGCTCGGGAGCAATTAGATGGAGACCAGGGCTCTGGTTTCCACCACACCTTTTCCTGTCTGGGTGCTGCCTAAGCAACCCTGGGGCTTTGTACTCCCTCTCCACCATTCCCAATCCCCATCCCAGCCCACCTCACAGTGGGCGTTCCACGGAGCACCCGCATACTCAAATGCCGCTACCCCAACTCAGCCCCCCATGTACCCCCCAAGGCTCTCTGGGACCTTCAGAGACCTGATTTCTGGTCTTCCCCACCAGCCCCCTGTTCCTGCTTCTGGGTGGCTCCTTCCTTCCTGAGCCCCCAGGGTTTCTCACGGCCAGTCTTGGCTGCAAGACATAAAAAACAAATGATGGCCGGACAACAGGAAGAACCTCACAGACAAGCAGAGTGGGAGCTCCACAGCCCTCTCTCAGCCATTCATATTCTAAGCAACAAAACATCAGAAGGAGGCGGAAATCCCCAACAGTAACCGTCCCCGTCACATCCATGGAGCCATCCATCCATCATCCTGTATCTCAGGAAGAAATGTTGGAGCTACACTGGTTTTAAGCATGCATGGTAGGTTTACAAAAATTAACCCGACTTATTTTGTTCATGAAGCAAATCTCAATGTATGTCAGACAAATCCAATGACACAGCACGTTTCTGATCACAGAATTGTGCTAGAAGTCCATAATTAAAAGCTAATAAAAAATTATTATATGCTTGGAAATTCAAAGTGCCCTTATAAGATGTCAGCAGAATAAATAATCCAAAGTGAAACAAGACTGCGTTTACACTCAGTGAGAAGATCATAACGTGGCAATCAAATGTCTCCCTCTGGCCCAGGAATTCCAGTCTGTGGCACAAGGTCGTGTGGTCTCAAATCACCCCAACACACCTAGACATGTTAACATCTGACATAGGGTGACGGTGTCACTTACCTATATTATCTTACCGCCTGTGAAGGTGGACTTTTAATTCTGAACCCTAATGAAGGGGAGAAAACCAAGTTGAACTCTCATGGTTGAGCGCTCAGGAATGTCCAAGGAATCTGTGCATTTCAAGAGACAAAGTTCATCAGCCTCTCTCCTGGGGGATTTGACCACAATACCCAGAGGGTTTGGCAGCATCACGAGTGATGGCTAGGGAGTGCCAAGCTGGTGAGCAGGACCCAGGGGTCTGGTGACCAGGTCAGACCCCCACTGTCCATTATCTTTCCTGGACCCATCATCAGCTAAATTTCCCAAAGGCCTGCCTCTGCCTAATCACACAGACTGTGCTCAGATGTACTCAGGCCTCTCGCAGCTGTAAACCACTGCTTTAAATCTCCTTACAATTTACTATGACATAAAGTTATTGTAAGCTGCAAATACTCTATTCATGCTACAAATGGAAAGCCAACGCCTTCACCATAAATAGAAAAACAACCCTGAGACACAAGGAAAACCAAAAACAGGGATAACACAACTATGGAATTCAATTCTATTCATATGCTGTCACCTGCATAAAGAGCCCCAGATTTGGGTTGTCTTGGTTGTAAAACAAGAGACCAAGTTAGTGGGTGTTGAAGTCAGATTAGCCCAAAAGTGAATGGCAGAGAGTACCATGATGTCTATGAAGGGCTGCTGGGGTCACTTTGATTATAGCCCAAGCAGAGACAGGGCAAGGAAGGACATGTGAGCAGAATTTGGGGCCTCAAACAGGGGATGTGATTCATGCAGCCCAGGAAATGCTCCCGAAAGCCAGAGTCGACCCCCCTTGGAGGCAGGTCCCTCATGGAGGCAGAGCAAGGCACGTTAGATTTGAGACCAGCTGTGCGACCCTGGGCTGGTTTCCTTACACACAATGGAAGTGTTAATGGCTGTGCCAAAGGCTGCGTGAGGATAGCGGAAGCAACCTGTTGGAGCACCTGTGTACCGAGCGTCATCACATCACAAGAACATCTTTTCTTCCAGAGCTGTCACCTTGGAAGGTCCTTGGCCACTAAAGGCAGCGATAATGATAACAGCAGCAAATCATCATTTATGGCTGATGATGGAGGGCTAGCGGGTAGGGCTCCTAGGTTCTTGATAAGAATGAGGGTCTGGGGACTCCTGGGGGCAGCTGAGTGAGTCCTATAGGACTCCTGGGTCCCCAGGGACCAAGCCTGTCTTCAGTGGCACTGAGCCTAGGCTGGGATGCTGGGGCAGACACTGGAGCATCAGCAGGACAACAGCCACAGAGGCTGTGGACCCATCAGAGGTGGCAGGTGTAGGATCATCTGTCCACCAAGTAGAGTCACCAGGCCTGGCTGACCACTGCCCCCACAGACGATGCCCTGTCCCTTGCCTCGCACTTTGACAGGGCAGTGGCTGGCACCTGGGGCCTCATGGAGCATCACCCTAAGACCTCTGTGTCCTGGTCATTGAATGGGAACTTGAGTCACTCAGGGCCACTGGAACAAGGAGGAAGAATCAGGCCCCACGATGTTTTGGGACAGTGTTCGGCACAGAAAAATGTACAGAATGCATGCACGACACAGGGGAGCTCTTGGTGTGGGAGCCAATATTTTATGACCTCCAGCCCTAATCTGAGCACTCTCACCTGTGCAATCTGAAAGACATAGGAGACTTGCAGGAAAGATAGTGCCTGGATTTAGCTTAAAGAAACTAAAATGTTGAATTTTCACACTCCTGATATCCTTCCATATCAACTCTCTCAATGCTCCCATCTTCACTATCATACAAGGTAACTGAGGCAGTCAGATTTACTAACTCAATGTGACTCAGCTGATACTGAGTTCATACTGATCACATCTGAAGAAACTGCTTTTTCTGAAGTTTATCTTGTTTGGTCATGCTGCTGCTGATTTTGTGCAGCTCTGGGACAAACTGCACCTGGTTGAGCACAAAGCGAATCCGAGGTGACTCAGTCCTGCTGTCATTTCTCACAAATTCCCCACTGTCCTCCTCTGCCCCTTCACAGTCTCCCACACAGGCTGATACTATATGGTGGCCCTAATGGCGTCCACCAAGTATTTCAGGTTCTCCTCTGGGCCCTTTGAAGCTGGAGGTAGCTATGGGATTTGCTTTGACTCAGGAGATGTGAGTGGAAGTGAAGTGTGTCACCTCAAGGCAAAAGATTTGGAAGCCATTGAGACTGGCCACCCTTTCCCTCATCTCATAGAGCCGCTGATAGGTCCCATATAGAGGCTGCTCCTTTATTCTGGTGGCAGATGAGGGGATGTGGAGCACAGGGCCCAGGAGAGCCACGGAGGATATGCAGCATGAACGGACAGAGAGCCTTCAGTGCTGTAAATTTCCATTTTGGGGGACTGTTTATTACCTATAATGATACCTGGTCCATCCTAGCCGACAGGCACCATCTGTTCCATGCTCTGTGAAGAAGACTAGCCTACCATCAGAACATAAACTGGTTGTAGGACACATGTAAGCTTCAGTTCCAGCTCCGCCTCTTATTAACTGCAACCTCAGGCATTTAACTTTCAGTTTGTCAGCCTCAGTTTCAACTCTGTAAAATGGGTTGGGTATACTACTTCAGGTTGTGAAGAGAATGAAACAAAATAAAAATGCATGTAGAGCATTGAGCCCAGGGCCTGGCACACCGAATGAGTACTTCGTATTAGCCATGGACCTTCATAATGCATATTGATTGCCAATATTCAGACATTGCAGCAAAGTATTACCAAAAAAATTTAAACCTATTTGTATATGTATTCTTTCAATCTTTATTTAAACAGATAGGATAAAATTATGAATATCTTTCATACCCAGTGTTTTTCTCTTAATAGTATATTGCTAAATTTTTCAAATCTCAGGCCCATCACGATGGCTCACACCTGTACTCCCAGAACATTGGGAGGCCAAGGCGGGTGGATCACAAAATCAGGAGTTTGAGACCAGTCTGGCCAACATGGTGAAACCCCTGTCTCTACTAAAAATACAAAAATTAGACAAGTGTGGTGGCATGTGCCTGTAGTTCCAGCCACTTGGGAGGCTGAGGCAAAAGAAACGCTTGAACCTGGGAGGTGGGGGCCGCAGTGAGCCAAGATCGTGTACATACATATACACACACACATATAATCTCAAAAACAAATGATCATTTATGAAATCATTTAAAATGACAAGATAATTAATTTAATGAGAAATGTAATTATTCGTATTAGACTTTTTGTAGATTGCACAGAGCATTCAAAACAAATGAAGGAGAATAAAAAAGTATTAGATGTCGTAAAATAAATGTGATTTTATTATTTTATTCAAAAATATAGAACTATATCTATATAATATAAAACATATTTCTAATTATGAGTCATGTTAAAAATAGTATAGAAGCTGCTAATTTTAATTTCTGTTTCAAACTTTGCAAATATGTTTATATATATGTGTGTATATATATGTGTGTGTGTATATATACATATATATATATTATGTATATATGTATGCATATAAAAATTTTTTTTTTTTTGAGACAGAGTTTCACTCCCTTTACCCAGGCCGGAGTGCAATAGCGTGATCTCGGATCACCACAACCTCTGTCTCCTGGGTTCAGGCAATTGTCCTGCCTCAATCTCCTGAGTAGCTGGGATTACAAGCACGCGCCACCATGCCCAGCTAATGTTTTGTATTTTTAGTAGAGTTAGGGTTTCACCATGTTGACCAGGATGGTCTCTATCTCTTGAACTCGTGATCCACCCACCCCTGCCTCCCAAAGTGCTGGGATTACAGGCCTGAGCCACCGCACCTGGCTTTTTTTTCTTTTTCTTTTTTTTTTTTTTAAAGAGAGTCTCCCTCTGTCACCCAGGCTGGAGTACTGTGGCGCAATCTCGGCTCACTTCAACCTCTGACCCCCAGGTCCAAGCAATTCTCCTGCCTCAGCCTCCCAAGTAGTTGAAACTACAGCCACGTGCCACCTTGCCTGGCTAATTTTGTGTTTTTAGTAGAGACGAGCTTTCTCCATGTTGGTCAGGCTGGTTCTGAACTCCTGACCTCAGGTGATTAACTCAACTCAGCCTTCCAAAGTGCTGGGATTACAGGCATGAGCAACAGCTCCTGCCTAAATTTTTCAGGATAATACATAGCCTTTTGAAGTACTGCTGGGCACTTGTCTGGTTGTTTTTCTTTAGGTTAACATGCCAGCAATTATTCTTTTTGAGTTTCTGACTGAGATAGTGGTTTTTATCCAAAAAGTCAAGTACTCTACCCTATCCCTAAGCCACTTGCATGAAACGAAAAAGGAGGGAAGAGCTAGTACTGTGACTGCCTACGCTTCGCCCAGCATGGCCCCCTGTGAGACGTGGGGCAGCAGAGACCCGGGAACTGTTCAAGGGTGCTGGGACCCATCTGTCTGTGCTCACCTTCCTCAGGTACTCACGTGGGGTGGGGGATGGCACTGACTTTAAGTGCTGCTGCAGTTCCTTGGTGAGCTGGCCCTGGCCATGGGGCAGGAACTGTGGGGTCAGGACTATAGAGGGCTTCACCACCTACAGAATAGGAACAGAAGCTCATGATGTGTGCCAATCTATTAGATAATTAAATGTTTAAAAAAGTTTCTTGAATGAGTGGAAAAACAAGGTGATGCCTGAGTCTATAGTGGTTGTAAGATTTATTGCTGAGGTAAAATGTGGAAACTGAGGCAAGTATAAGAAAATGAGAAGCTAATTTATTCAGCTCCCGGGTGAGGTTCTGTGGTCCAGGGAGGGGCCAAAGAAGTCGCGCCCGACTGTTTAGGTCATGGGGTTTTATGGGGAGGGAAGGCGATTGACTGGCTATTGGGGAAACAAAGCAAAGGCAATTTTATTGGCTGTCAGGAAGCAGGAAATACCTGGAACTAGTTGCCATTGGTAGGCGGGTGGGACTTTGGGTAAGTGGGCCTTGATTGGCTGTTGGGGAAACAAAGTGATGACAATCTTATTGGCTACTAAGAAGCAGGGACTACCTGGAGCTAGTGGTCATGGGTAGGCAGGCGGGACCTTGGGGAAGTGGGCCTTCTGGGGGCATACAGGGCAGGGTGCTACCGGGCAGGGTCTGACGGGGCTTCTTTAAAAAATTTTCCTGCAGGATTTATCAACAGCGGGCTGGGGGTTGAATGCATAATTTAGTGCTGAATGTGGGCTTGGGTCTGGCATGCGGAGGCGGGTGCGGGGAAGCCGTGCGGCAAGGCCAGATGATCAGCTTGGGTGATGACGTAGTTATCAGGCGCAGAGAGAGATGGGTGTGTCCGTTTAACCGTCTGCGAGGCAGCCGGCCTTACATTGGTCAAGAGCATGGGGGCCTCAGAAAAGGTCAGAAGCAAGTTCAAATTCCTATACTTTGAATTTCTACTTCATGCCGTGCAAAATTAATTTACCCCTCTTCACCTCAGTTTTCTTTTGTGTGAAATGGAAACAACTTCATTCCTCATTCAGTTTCTGTCAAGGATTCTAAAACACTCAACTCATTTAAATGTATCATAATTTCTGTCATAACTAGTGGGATCAGTTTCACTATTATTGGATATACAGTTTTGTGCCTGAAACATATAAAAGAGAAAATCTTATGTCTCCAAGTGTCAGTGATGTGTCATTGTTGTGTTATTAATCATAACTCTATTTAATCACACAAGGCCTTGTACATGGCAGGTGCTCAATACACACCTGTTCAATCAATGCATGTGGGCTCCGCTGCCACATTATTAGGTCCTATTTGGCCTCCACCACTTATTAGCTGAGTGACCTGGGCAAGATAATTCATGTCTCCATGTCCTTCTCTATAAAAGATATATAATAAGAATCCTCAGATCCTTAGGTTGTTGCCAGGGGTGAGTGATTTGGCAAATAGCAGGGGCTTGTTAAACATTAGCTGTGATGAACTCCTTCCAAATCGTCCTTTGCAGAGCCACACACAAGGTCATGGTGCCACCTGGTGACCCTAGAGTGTAAGTACGCATGATCACCAATATGCTCTCTCTCCACCGTAGGTACAAGACTGGGTAGTCATCTCCTAGAGGTTTCTGCTGCATCTGCCTTCTCAGGGCTCATGTAAAGGCTTTTGTATTTTCCTCCTCGCATTCCTGCAGATGGGGTTCAGGTTGCCCAACACAGCTGGGTGATCCACACAGGGCAGTGAC
>NW_022438807.1:0-4146 GCF_009761245.1 Sapajus apella
GTTCTCTGTCCTGACAGAAAAGGAGAACAACTTCCCGCCGCTGCCCGGGTTCATCCCCCTGAAGCCCTGCTTCTACCAGAACTTCTCCGACGAGATCCCAGTGGAGCACCAGGTCCTGGTGAAGCGGATCTACCGGCTGTGGATGTGTGAGCGGCGCAGGGCGGGAGGCCGAGGCAGGGCTGCCCGGGGGAGAGGGGTAGGGAGGGAGCGCCATTCGGGCAGGGACAGCCTGGCGGGGTCTCTGGGCCCGGTGGTGACTGAGGCCGCTGTGCAGGCCTTGGGCCCCGGTGTCCATCCTCGACGTGGGTCACCAGGCTGGGGAGGCGGACAGCAGATGCCAGAGTCCCGTAGCTGAGCAGCGTACCTTCCCGCAGCCGCGCCTGACTCGCTCTTCCTCGCTCTCTCTCGCAGTTTACTGCGCCACCCTTGGCGTCAACCTCATCGCCTGCCTAGCCTGGCTGATCGCCGGAGGCCCGGCGTCCAACTTCGGCCTGGCCATCGTGTGGCTGCTCCTGTTCACGCCCTGCAGCTACGTGTGCTGGTTCCGGCCCGTCTACAAAGCCTTCCGGTGAGCAGAGCTGCTGGGCCGCCGCGCGCGGAGGGAACTGGCCCAATCCACACCCCGGTCCCGGCCCAGCTGTCAGGACCTGCCCCTTCTCTGCCCAGTGTGAAGGGCGGTTCACATCCAGGGTGGCAAACGACGGCCCACAAGCCAGAACCAACTACTGCCTGTTTTGTTTTGCTTTTTAGTAATTTTGGCTGGGTGTGGCGGCTCACACCTGTAATCCCAGCACTTTAGGAGGCCATGGCGTGGGTTTCACCAGGTCAGGAGTTTGAGAGCAGCCTGGCCAATGTGGTGAAACCCTATCTCTACTAAAAATAAAAAAATTAACCAGGCATGGTGGCAGGCACCTGTAATCCCAGCTACTCGGGAGGCTGCGGCAGGAGAATCACTTGAATCCCGGAGGGGGGGTTTGCGGTGAGCCGAGATCGCACCACTGCACTCCGCCTGGGAGATGAGCGTGAAACTCTGTCTCAAAAAAAAAAAAAAAAAAAAAAATACCAGGCTCACGCTTGTCCTTCCAGCATCCCAGCACTTTGGGAGGCCGAGGTGGGGGGGATCACCTGAGGTTAGCAGTTCAAGACTAGCCTGGCCAACGTGGCGAAACCTCGTCTCTGCTAAAAATACAAAAATCAGGCAGGTGTGGTGGCGGGCGCCTGTAATCCCAGCGGAAGTTGCAGTGAGCCAAGATCTCAACACCGCACTCCACCCTGGGTGATGGAGTGAGACTCTCTCTGCACAGAAAAAAAAAGAAACAGAGGAGCCAGGCGCGGTGGCTCACGCCTGTAATCCCAGCACTTTGGAAGGCTGAGGTGGGCGGATTAGGAGGTTAGCAGTTTGAGACCAGCCTGACCAATATGGTGAAACCCCGTCTTTAAACCAGACTAAACAAAACAAAAAACAAAGGAATAAAATAGAGCCTCCGTTCTTGCCGTCTCTGGCCTGCACGTTCCTCTGCAGGTGCGTCTGGGCGAAGCCGGGGCCGCGGTAACCATCGTGTTTTCTGTCCCTCCCCAGAGCCGACAGCTCCTTTAACTTCATGGCGTTCTTCTTCGTCTTCGGAGCCCAGTTTGTCCTGACCATCATCCAAGCGATCGGCTTCTCGGGCTGGGGCGCGTGGTAAGCCTCTCCCTGACGGGCGTGGAGGATGTGACGTCGCTCTGCTGCAGGGTCATGGGCCTGCTGGGAACCCCGGCGGCCGCGGGAGCCTGCTGCTGCTCTCCCAGGGAGGGCTCCACGACTGCCCCACAGTGCCCGCATCCTCACCAGCACCCAGCCAGGCTTCCCTCCCACATTTCGATCTTGCCCCCGTCCAGGGTCTGGGAGCACTGAGGAGGAAGACGCGAAAAATACGTAAAAACGCACTCACAGCCTGGGCTGTTGTCACGCCTGAGACGCTGACGTCAGCGTAGAGAATACTGTGACGGTAGTTCTCTGAGTTCTGCCAGGCGCCCAGAAGCGTTCATGTGTGCGTCTTAAATTGCTGGCCTTTTAAATAGGCTTTTTGTTTTGGAATGATTTGGAATCCACAGTTGGTAAAAGCAGCTGCTCCCGCCCTCATTCCCAGCGTGAATCCCTTGTCCATAGCAAGGTGGGAGCTCCTCCCAGGTGACGCTGATCACCGAGCCGCGGGCGCCTTCGGTTTCCTGAGCTCCTGTTAGCGAGCTGCTGTTCGGGGGCGCCTGCCCCACGGGACCGCAGCCCTCTCTCGCCGCTGCACAAATCAGAACCCGGAGAAGGTGTCTCCGCTCCCTTCAGGGGCCCTCGACCTGCAGGCGTCTCTCCTCCTGCACCGGCTGGGCCACTGAGGCTATTACCCGCCACCCCAAGAGCCTGAGTGGTGCTGCCCCAGGAATCTGAATCAGGGTCATAATCAGGATGTCCCCAGGGCTCCCAGCTCTGCCAGCCTGTGGGGTGCGTTCCCATCTCCAGAGGCCATGCTGCAGGTCAGGGCCCTGCCCGGCATTCTCCAAGTCCCCCTGAGCTCCCCACTGCCGGCTCGGCTCACACTGGCCCTGCCCCGGGTGCCGGTGCCTCCTGCCTCCCCAAGTCCCCAGACTGAGCCGGGTGGACAGGCCTGTGCCCAGGCTGGGTGGTCCTGAGGTCCTGGCATGCAGCGAGCACCCATGTGACCCTCAGAGGCCTCCCTGCCCCCTCGGCCCTTGGCCCTCATGCAGGTGCAGCAGCAGCAACTTGGCTCCCGTCGTGGGTGTCAGGGGTCATCTCCCGCAGGTCACGGGAGAGGCTGGAGCCTGCAGTCCCTGCCCGAGTTGGACAGAAGGTGGATGCTCTCAGGAAAGAAACTGAGTGGTCTTAGAGGAGAGCCCGCCTGCTCACAATGGGAGAAATCAAATCACCGTGTGCGGCGACCTCACGTCCACTGTTGGCTTAACGAGGTCCCACACTCAGTGCGCTGCTGTGGGGCGCGAGGGGACAGCCACACCCCCCTGCCTCGGGTGGCTTCTCCAGTGCCCCCTCCCCAGGGGTGACGCACCCCCAGGGCCGTGAGCCAGGTCTGGAGCCTCCAGATAAACAACCCCCAGCACGGCCTAGCTGCGTAGACAGTCGGGGCCACACATGCACAGAGGACCTGGCACAGAAGGGGCCCTGGTGGACCCTGCCAGGAAGCAGAGGTCGGCAGGCGCTGCGGCCTCTGAGCAGAGCGCGCAGCCTGGATGACGTTTTGCCCGGAGCCTCCTTAGTCCTGACACTTGCAGGTGGGGCTGGAGACACTGGCGAGCGGGAAGCTGGCAGGGAAGCAGGAGCCCCACGTGCGTTTGCCGCTCTTCGTAAATCTAAAATCCCCAAACAGAGGTCGATTTTTTTGGAAAAGGAAAGAGGCCAGGCACAGTGGCTGACGCCTGTAGTCCCAGCGCTTTGGGAGGCCAAGGCAGGAGGATCACTGCTTGAGGCCAGGAGTTCAGACCAGTCTGGACAACACAGGGAGACCCTGTCTCTCCAAAAACAAAAGAGGCCGGGTGCGGTCGCTCACGCCTGTCATCCCAGCACTTTGCAAGGCTGAGGCAGCTGGATCACCTGAGTTCGGAAGTTTGAGACCAGCCTGACCAACATGGAGAAACCCCATCTCTACTAAAAGTACAGTTAGCCAGGCGTGGTGGCGCGTGCCCGTAATCCCAGCTACTTGGGAGGCTGAGGCAGGAGAATCCCTTGAACCCAGGAGGTGGAGGTTGCAGTGAGCCGAGATCGTGTCATTGCACTCCAGCCTGGGTGACGAGCAAAACTCCGTCTCAAAAAAAAAAAAAGAGAGAGAAAGGAATGACCCAAAGCCCATGCAGCCTGTGCTGCCCGCTGTGGAGCGCCGAGCTCGTCAGCCTGGGGCGGGCCAGGATCTTGCAGGCAGCAGCGCTGGGCTCACTGCCTGGCGTGTGCGTGCGTGTCACACAGTGGGTACACAGACCTGTCTGCATAAGCTCCCTGGACACCTCCGGGGCGTGTGGGTCCTGCCGGTTGCCGTGTGCTGGGAGAGACAGGGTGGCATGTCTTTCAGCTCCCTGAATTTTGTTTTATTTTTTTAAATTATTTTATTTTATTTTATTTATTTATTTATTTATTTATTTTTTTTT
>NW_022438807.1:4246-9078 GCF_009761245.1 Sapajus apella
TTACAGGCACGCGCCACCATGCCCAGCTAATTTTTTGTATTTTTAGTAGAGACGGGGTTTCACCATGTTGACCAGGATGGTCTCGATCTCTTGACCTCGTGATCCACCCGCCTCGGCCTCCCAAAGAGCTGGGATTACAGGCTTGAGCCACCGCGCCCGGCCCCTATTTTATTTTTTTAAACATGGGGTTTCACCATGATGGCCAGGCTGGTCTTGAACTCCTGACCTCAGGTGATCCACCCACCTCAGCCTCCCAAAGTGCTAGGATTACAGGCGTGAGCCACCGCGACTGGCAGTTCCCTGAATTTTAAACCCTGTGGTTTTATCACCTGTTTAGACAAAAAATCTCAAGATGACTGTGCTTTCTACCTCCCAGGTCTCAGAGGCAAGTGCATGCCCAGAAGCTGGCCCTGCGCGTAGGGACCCAGGTGGGCCAGCCTTCGCAGTGTCCCGCTGGAGGCTGAGCAAAGCAGTGCTTTCTTTTGTGTCTGTGTTTTTTTCTTTTATTTTGAGACAAGAGTCTTGCTCTGTTGCCCAGGCTGTAGTGTAATGGTGTGATTTTGGCTCACTGCAGCCTCCGCCTCCCGGGTTCAAGTGATTGTCCTGCCTCAGCCTCCCCAGCAGCTGGGATTATGGGCATGTGCCCCATGTCTGGCTAATTTTTGTATTTTTAGTAGAGACGGGGTCTCACCATGGTGGCCAGCCTGGTCTCCAGCTCCTGGCCTCAAGTGATCCACCTGCCTCGACCTCCCAAAGTGCTGGGATTACAGGCGTGAGCCACCAGGCCCGGCCAAAATTTATTTTATGATTTTTGTAAGACACGGGGTTTTGCCGGGTGCAGTGGCTCACGCCTGTAATCCAAGCACTTTGGAGGCCAAGGTGGGCGGATCACCTGAGGTCGGGAGTTCAAGACCAGCCTGACCAACATGCTGAAACCCCGTCTTAAAAAAAAAAAAAAAAATTAGCTGGGCATGGTGGCGCGTGCCTGTAATCCCAGCTACTCAGGAGGCTGAGGCAGGAGAATTGCCTGAACCCAGGAGGCGGAGGTTGCGGTGAGCCGAGATCGCGCCATTGCACTCCAGCCTGGGTAACAAAAGCAAAACCCCGTCTCAAAAAAAAAAAAAAAAAAAAAAAAAGAGACGGGGTTTTAGCATGGCCAGGCTAGTTTCGATCTCCTGACCTCAGGTAACCCGTCCACCTTGGCCTCCCAAAGTGCTGGGATTAGAGGCAGGCGTGACCCCAGCACCGGCCTCCCTCCTGTTTTTAGTGGCCCCTCAGTGCCCCATCTGGTGGGATTTCAGCAGTTTCTCATTAGAAGCCGGTGCTGTAGGGGAGGTTCTTAGCAACAGGCACCATAGGACAATGGGAATGAGCTTTTGAGTCTTTCCATGGCTGGTGTCCGCTGGACACTAATGGGGAAGCCCTGGTCTCTCCTTCCCCCTGCACGGGCCGCTTGCTGCTGAGATCGTGGTGGAATAAGCCTTGTTCACACGTCGAAGTTGGTGGCTCTCAGCATCACTTTGTGTTTGTTGGCGACTCAGTGGTCGCTGTATGAGCTGTCCACTCCTTCTTGATTGGTCAGAGCTATTTACATAGTATGGACCATGGGCCCCCATCTGGTGTGTGTGCGTAGGCACCCACACACTCTTGTCTCTTGCAGTGGCTGGCTGTCAGCGATTGGGTTCTTCGAGACCAGCGTGGGCGCTTCTGTGGTCATGCTGCTTCCAGCCATCATGTTCTCCGTGTCGGCGGCCATGATGGCCATCGCCATCATGAAGGTGAGTCCTCAGCTTTGGGACGTTCACCCCTTATGCCTTCTCCATGAACTCGTCACCCAGCTGTCCCAGATGGTGAATGTCGGGGAGCTGGGCCCTCTCCTCGTGGTGTCACGCAGGACGCACTTCACCCGCAGCGGTGAGCTGGGGGACACTCCCAGGGACACTCCCAGCGCCCGGGTTCCTATGGGGCCAGGCCCGTGCTTCCTCATGCCGGGATTGCATACCCCAGAGGGAGGCAGGGGCTGCCTGTGAACCCCATGTGCAGGAGCAGCCGGGGCTGGAGCCTCTTGTCCGTGAGGGCGGGGCCGTGCAGGTTCGCAGTCGCAGGGTCCATCAGAGACCGCACAGGTGTTCAGCTGGGCCGATAACAGAAATGTCCAGTTACAGCCAAACACCAATTATGTTTGTTTGTTTTGGAGACAGTCTCACTCCGTCACCCAGGCTGGTGCGTGGTGGCACAGCCTTGGCTCATTGCAGCTTCCACCTCCAAGGTTCAAGCGATTCTCCCACCTCAGCCTCCTGAGTAGCTGAGGTGACAGGTGCGCACCACCACGCCCAGCTGATTTTTTGTATCTTCATAGAGATGAGGTTTCAGGCTGGTCTTGAACTCAGGAACTCAGGCAGTCTGCCCGCCTCGGGCTCTCAAAGTGCTGGGATTAGAGGCATGAGCCCCGTGCTCAGTTTCTATTCTCTGCCTCCCTGCCCTCCGTCTCTGCAGGTGCACAGGATCTACCGAGGAGCCGGTGGAAGCTTCCAGAAGGCACAGACGGAGTGGAGCGCAGGCACGTGGCGGAACCCACCATCAAGGGAGGCCCAGTACAACAACTTCTCAGGCAGCAGCCTGCCCGAGTACCCCACTGTGCCCAGCTACCCGGGCGGCGGCCAGTGGCCTTAGGGTGAGTTGCCACTGCCACCACCTCCTCCCCTTCACTCCTGCCACTGCCCTCGCTCCCAAGGGCTGGGAGTGCCTGGGGCCTGTCCTCCTCTCCGGGAGGGTGGAAGCCGATGGTGGCCATGGACCACGCCCCTCCTGCCGGGACCACAGAACCCGTGTTCGTCTCATCTGAGAGCGGAGTTCCTCGCAAGCACTGCCCAGCGGCCTCCGGCCTCTGCCGTCCACAGGACACCCTCTTGCTCCCGGCATCGTGTGGTCACCTTGCGGTCCGCTGCATGACCACCACGGCCTTGTCTTCAGGTCCCCAGGCCTGAGCAGCCAGACTCCAGGGGACAGATGGCAGCGGGCTGGCTGCCCTCCCACTCTCCCGGAGCTGCTGGTGCCGAGGCTGGAGGAGGTCTTACGGGGGACTGTGTTGCACGAGCCACCCACCCGTCACCAGAGCAGACGCCCTTGGCCCAAACCAAGAAGAGGCCTCGCGGGCAGCTCCCAGTCCCCACAGCGAAGGAGGGCCGTGCCAGCATCCCCCGATCCCTGCGCTCCAGTCTCACCCCTCCCCACACTCCCCGTACCTCGGCAGCTTCTGGTCCAGGGTACCCTCGGGCCACCCTGCCTGCCCCTGAACCAGGGACCTCGGGCAAGCCCTTTGTCTGCACCCCCAAGCCAAGCCGGGAGCACGGCCACTCCCCAAAGCCAGCAAACTGCAGAGGGCCGCCTTCCCAGCAGCCCCAACCCTGCAGGAGCGGCCTTTTTTTTTTCTATCTTGTGAGAGGGAGTCTCACTCTTGTCCTGGCTGGAGTGCAGTGGCACGATCTCGGCTCACTGCAGCCTCCGCCTCCCAGGTGGGAGTGGTTCTCCTGCCTCATCTCCGGAGGAGCTGGGGATACAGGCGTGCGCCACCCCCCCCGGCTAATTTTTGTGTTTTCGGTAGAGACGGGGTTTCGCCATGGTGGTCACACTCCTGACCTGAGGTGACCCGCACACCTCTGCTTCCCAAAGTGTTGGAATAATAAGTGTGAGCCACCGCGCCTGGCCTGGGGTGGCCTCTTATGAGGAGAGGGGACCCGTGAAATCTGTGCCTTATGGAGGGGTCTGGCAGCAGCCAAGATTCGATTGTCTTCTCCCCGTGTCCCCCCGACTCCCCCAGAAATGCCTCCACCCTCCACGGGGCATTTCCACAGCACTGTTCATAATGGTTGGGCCAAAAAAAAACGTTTCCTTCATCATTTCCTGCACTCTCTGGCAACGACTTTGGGGACACTCCCGGCTGCCGCCCCTCACCACCGTTCACCCCGGGACACTGTTGCCATGGGACACCGCTGCCCTGGGCCTCCCAAGACGTGGGCCGGTCCCCTTGTTGGTGTGGAATGCTGCTGGGTGCCCGGAGGCGGCCGTGGTTTCGGGGGGATGGCAGCCAGGATGGAGCACCCACAGGTCCCATGTCCATGCTTTGGGCCTGCCCCCCACCAATCTGCTACCAAGGGGCTCCCCTTCCCCAGCCTCACAGCTGTGTTTGGCTGTGCTGACGTAGACCAAGTCCCCCCCGGCAGGCCTGCCCCGCTTCCTGCCATCCACCCCCCTCCCGGTGGTGTGGCCCCTCAAGGCCTTGTTGGGATTTTGTTATGTGAAAATATACTGGAAATAAATGCATCTCTGCACCAGACCCAGGGACCTGCCGAATCTTCCGTGTAAGCATGGGTGCCCGTGTTCCCCCAGGCCGTCCCTTCCACGGAAGGACCCTGCAGCGCCTGGCCTTGGGCAGGGTGCAGCCAGCAGGAGCCTGGGCATCCCTGGGCCTCAGCCATGGGCCTGCAGCACCACCTCCTCCCAGGCCCGAGGCACCCTCAGCCAGTGTGCCCGGCGCTTACCCTCCCCTAAGCGTGGAGTCCGGCTCTGGCAGGCTGCACTTCTCATGCCACGGCCGCATGGCACCGAACACACTCTCCTCCCCGCCTCACTTTTTCTGTTACTTTTCTTCCCGTTAAAAATTCAATTTTTTGGCCGGGCGCGGTGGCTCAAGCCTGTAATCCCAGCACTTTGGGAGGCCGAGGCGGGTGGATCACGAGGTCAAGAGATCGAGACCATCCTGGTCCACATGGTGAAACCCCGTCTCTACCAAAAATACAAAAAATTAGCTGGGCATGGTGGCGCGTGCCTGT
>NW_022438807.1:9178-12099 GCF_009761245.1 Sapajus apella
TTTTTTTAAACAAAAATAAGTTATCTGAGACCCAGGCTGGAATCCCAGCTCACTGCAGCCTCGACCACCTAGGCTCAAGCAGTCCTCCCAGCCCAGCCTGTGAAAATGTTGACCCCAAAAAAAAGAAACTGATGGCTGGGCGCAGTGGCTCTTACCTGTAATCCTAGCACTTTGGGAGGCCGAGGTGGGTGGATCACCTGAGGTCAGGAGTTCAAGACCAGCGTGGCCATCATGGTGAAACCCCATCTTTAAAAACAAAAGAAACGGATTTATTTTTTTATAGAGACGGAGTTTCACTGTCTTGGCCAGGCTGGTCTTGAGCTCCTGACCTCCTAATCCACCCACCTTGGCCTCCCAAGTGCTGGGATTACAGGTCTGAGCCACTGCACCTGGCCAAAAAACTGATTTTAAAGTGATGCACGGGGCCGGGCGCAGTGGCTCATGCCTGGAATCCCAGCATTTTGTGAGGCCGAGGCAGGTGGGTCACCTGAGGTCAGATCAAGACCAGCCTGGCCAACAAGGTGAAACCCCATCTCTACTAAAAATACAAAAATTATCTGGGCAGGTGGTGCGCGCCTGTAGTCCCAGCTACTCGGGAGGCTGAGGCAGGAGAATTGCTTGAACCCAGGAGGCAGAGGTTGCGGTGAGCCGAGATCATGGCACTACACTCCAGCCTGGCTGACAGAGCCAGACTGTCTCAAGGGGAAGGGTAAAAAAAGGAAATTTTGGCTAAGCGTGGTGGCTCACGCCTGTAATCCAAGCACTTTGGAGGCCAAGGCGGGCGGATCACCTGAGGTCGGATCACCTCAGGTCGGGAGTTCAAGACCAGCCTGACCAACATGGTGAAACTTCTGTCTTAAAAAAAGAAAAAGAAATTTGGATGCAGACACACACAGAACACACCGTGGTGAGGCTTCCACAAGCCAAGAATGCCAGCCACCACCAGGAACCAGGAGAGGCCTGGGACAGAGTCCCCTCGGCCTCATAGGGACACAGCCCCGCCCACACCTTCCTCTGGGACTTGCGGCCCCAGAACGAGAGAGAATGAGCAGATGTTTGCGCGGCTGATGCGTGTTTGCACGCGGGTGTGCGTTTACATGCTCAGGAGTGACAGGTGCTGCAGGGTACGGACGGGGGACCCCAGCCTCTGCTGCGCATCCTAAATACCACGCCCCTCTTTCTGCAAACCGTCGCCCCAGTCCCTTCCCTGTCTTCCCCGGGGTTGTCGACCCCGCCGCCCGCCGCTCGGCCGCCAGAGGGCGCCGGTCGGACGGGCCCCGACCTGTCTTCCCTGGGGTTGTCGACCCCGCCGCTTGGCCGCCAGAGGGCGCCGGTCGGACGGGCCCCGACCTGTCTTCCCTGGGGTTGTCGACCCCGCCGCCCGCCGCTTGGCCGCCAGAGGGCGCCAGTCGGAAGGGCCCCCACCTGTCTTCCCTGGGGTTGTCGACCCCGCCGCTTGGCCGCCAGAGGGCGCCAGTCGGACGGGCCCCCACCTGGCTCCCCGGACTTGAGGTTCTAACAGAAGCTCTAGGGCCGGGGCTGCTGACCCGTCGCTAGGATGCCGCGTGGAAGCCGGAGCCGCACCTCCCGCATGGCCCCTCTGGCTACCCGGGCCCCTCAGATGAGAGCTGCGCCCAGGCCAGCACCAGCCGCTCAGCCACCAGCAGCGGCACCCCCCTCTGCAGTGGCTCTCCTGCCGCTGTGCCCCGGCAGCCAGGTCTGCTGTCCCAGATGGCAACCACTGCAGCTGGCGTGGCCGTGGGCTCTGCTGTGGGGCACACACTGGGCCACGCCGTGACTGGGGGCTTCAGTGGAGGAAGTGATCCTGAGCCTGCGAGGCCTGACCTCACTTACCAGGAGCCTCAGGGAACCCAGCCAGCACAGCAGCAGCCTTGCTTCTATGAGATCAGACAGTTCTTGGAGTGTGCCCAGAATCAGGGTGACATCAAGCTCTGTGAGGGTTTCAGTGAGGTGCTGAAACAGCGCCGACTTGCAAATGGATTGGCCTAATCAAGAAGTTCAAACTGGAGAAATGGAAAACCAGCTCTCATAACCAAGTAACTTAATATAAAAATTTAATTAGGCCGGGCGCAGTGGCTCACGCCTGTCATCCCAGCACTTTGGGAGGCCGAGACGGGTGGATCACGAGGTCAAGAGATCGAGACCATCCTGGTCAACATGGTGAAACACCGTCTCTACTAAAAATACAAAAAATTAGCTGGGCATGGTGGCGTGTGCCTGTAGTCCCAGCTACTCAGGAGGCTGAGGCAGGAGAATTGCCTGAACCCAGGAGGCGGAGGTTGCGGTGAGCCGAGATCGCACCATTGCACTCCAGCCTGGGTAACAAGAGCGAAACTCCGTCTCAAAAAAAAAAAAAAAAATTTAATTAATAGTGAAGGTGTAAAGTGTAGCCATCAGTTAAACCTCACCTGTCATTCCTAGCTTCCTTGCTTCAGAATCGAAATGGAAGGGGGTGTTCCTTCTCTGTAGAATTTGGAGCTGGTCAGATGTTTGTGTGGCCTCCTTAAACTAGCTGTTATGATTTTATTCTCTTCTCTGTGAGTTAATTAGAATAAAGTGATTTTCTTCCAAAAAAAAAAAAAAGACACTCTAGGGGCGGGCGTGGTGGCTCACGCCTGTAATCCAAGCACTTTGGAGGCCAAGGCGGGTGGATCACCTGAGGTCAGGAGTTCAAGAACAGCCTGATCAACATGGTGAAACCCCGTCTTTAAAAAAAAAAAAGAAAGAAAGAAACTCTAGCAGAGGCGACCACACCGGCTCCACCCACCCGGGCCTGTCCCCGCAAAGTACCCCTGAAGTTCCTCACTCAGGTGCTGGGGGACCACGTCCCATCCCATTGTGCAATCCTTTCTTTCTTTTTTTTTTTTTTTTTTTTTTTTTTTTTTTTTTTTTTTTTTTTT
>NW_022438808.1:0-12098 GCF_009761245.1 Sapajus apella
TTGTTTTTCTTCTTTTCTCTGCCTTTTATATAATGTATACATTCCTGCTGTAAAATGTACAATTTCATATGGACTCCAGTTCCATCCAGGTTGATGTGAATGCCATTATTTCACTCCTTTTTATGGCTGAGTAGTATTCCTTGGTATATATACAACAGTTTCTTTTTTTGTTGTTGTTGTTATAATTTCTCAGGTACATGAGCAAAATGTGCAGGTTTGTTACATAGGGAAACACATGCCATGGTGGTTTGCTGCACCCATCAACCCGTTACCTACATTAGGTATTTCTCCAAATGTTATCCCTCCCCTTCCCGCCCCCCACTCCCCAACAGGCCCCAGTGTGTGATATTCCCCTCCCTGTGTCCATGTGTTCTCATTGTTCAACTCCCACTTATGAGGGAGAATATGCAGTGTTCGGTTTTCTGTTCTTAGGTTAGTTTGCTGGGAATGATGGTTTCCAGCTTCATCCATGTTCCTGCAAAGGACACAAACTTATCCTTTTTCATGGCTGCATAATATTTCATGCCATATATGTGCCACATTTTCTTTATCCAGTCTATCATTGACAGGAATTTGGGTTGATTCCAAGTCTTTGATATTGTGAACACTGCCACAATAAACATACATCTGCATGTGTCTTTATAATAGAATTAGTTATAATCCTTTGGGTATAAACCCAGTAATGGGATGCTGGGCGATATGGTATTTCTACTTCTATATCCTTGAGTAATCATCACACTGTCTTCCACAATGGTTGAACTAATCTACACTCCCACCAACAGTGTAAAAGCATTCCTATTTTTCCACATCCTCTCTAGCATCTGTTGTTTTCTGACTTTTGATGATCACCATTCTAACTGGTTTGAGATGGTATTTGACTGTGGTTTTGATTTGCATTTCTCGAATGACCAGTGATGATGAGTGTTTTTTCATGTTTGTTGGCTGCATAAATGTCTTCTTTTGAGAAGTGTCTATTCATATCCTTTGCCCACTTTTTGATGGGGTCGTTTGTTTTTCTCTTGTAAATTTAAGTTCTTTGCAGATTCTATCCAATAGCCCTTTGTCAGATGGATAGATTTTCTCCCATTCTGTAGGTTGCCGGATGCTGACAATAGTTTCTTTTGCTGTGCAGAAGTTCTTTAGTTTAACTAGATCCCATTTGATTATTTTGACTTTTGTTACCATTGCTTTTGGTGTTTTAGTCATGAATTATTTGCCCATGCCTCCTATGTCCTGAATGGTATTGCCTAGGTTTTCTTCTAGTGTTTTTATGGTTTTAGGTCTTATGTTTACTTCTGTAATCCATCCTGAGTTAATTTTTGTATAAGGTGTAAGGAAGTAATCCAATTTCAGCTTTCTGCATATGGCTAGCCAGTTTTCCCAACACCATTTATTAAATTAGGAATCCTTTCCCCATTGCTTGTTTCTGTCAGGTTTGTCAAAGATCAGATGGTTGTAGATGTGTGGCGTTATTTCTCAGATCTCTGTTCTGTTCCATTGGTCTATATCTTGGTTTTGGTACCAGTACCATGCTGTTTTGGTTACTATAGCCTTGTAGTATAGTTTGAAGTCAGGTAGTGTGATTCCTCCAGGCTTGCTATTTTTGCTTAGGATTGTCTTTGCTATGCGGCTCTTTTTGGTTCCATATGAAATTTAAAATAGTTTTTTCAATTCTGCAAAGAAAGTCAATGGCAGCTTGATGGGGACAGCATTGAATTACTTTGGGCAGGATGGCCATTTTCACAATATTGATTCTTCCTATCTATGAGTATGGAATGTTTTTCCATGTGTTTGTGTCCTCTCTTATTTCCTTGAGCAGCAGTTTGTAGTTCTCCTTGAAGAGGTCCTTCACATCTCTTGTAAATTGTATTCCTAAGTATTTTATTCTCTTTGTAGCAATTGTGAATGGGTGTTAACTCATGATTTGGCTCTCTGTGTATCTGTTATTCGTGTGTAGGAATGCCTGTGATTTTTGCACACTGATTTTGTATCCTGATACTATGCTGAAGTTGCTTATCAGCTTAAGGAGGAGATTTTGAGCTGAGACAATGGGGTTTTCTAAATATACAATCATGTCATCTGCAAACAGAGACAATTTAACTTCCTCTTTTCCTAACTGAATACCCTTTATTTCTTTCTCTTGCTGGATTGCCCGGGCCAGACCTTCTAATATCATGTTGAAAAGGAGTGGTGAGAGAGGGCATCCTTGTCTCGTAGTAGTTTTCAAAGGGAATGCTTCCAGTTTTTGCCCATTCAGTATGATATTGGCTGTGGGTTTGTCGTAAATAGCTCTTATTGTTTTGAGATACATTCCATCAATACCTACTTTATTGAGAGTTTTCAATGTGAAGGGCTGTGGAATTTTGTTTGAATTTCTGCATCTATTGAGATAATCGTGTGGTTTTTGTGATTGGTTCTGTTTATGTGATGGATTACGTTTACTGATTTGCATATGTTGAATCAGCCTTGCAACTCAGGGATGAAGCTGACTTGATCACGGTGGATAAGCTTTTTGATGTGCTGCTGGATTCTGTCTGCCAGTATTTTATTGAGGATGTTCGCATCAATGCTTGTCAGGGATACTGGCCTGAAATTTTCTTTTTTTGTTGTTGTTGTGTCTCTGCTGGTTTTGGTATCAGGATAATGCTGGCCTGATCAAACGAGTTTGAGAATATTCCCTCTTTTTCTATTGTTTGCAATAGTTTCAGAAGGAATGGTACCAGCTCTTCTTTGTACCTCTGGTAATATTTGGCTATGAATCCATCTGGTCCTGGATTTTTTTTGGTGATAGGCTATTAATTACTTCTTCAATTTTAGAACTTGTTATTGGTCTGTTAAGGAATTCGACTTCTTGGTTTATGCTTGGGAGGGTGTATGTGTCCAGGAATTTATCCATTTATTCTAGATTTTCTATTTGCCTAGAGGTTTTATAGTATTCTCTGGTGGTAATTTGTATTTCTGTGGGATCAGTGGTGATATTCCCTTTATCATTTTGTATTGTGCCTATTTGATTCTTCTCTCTTTTCTCCTTTATTAGTAGTCTATCTATTTTGTTGACCTTTCAAAAAACCAGGTCCTGGTTTCACTGATTTTTTGAAGTGTTTTCCATGTCTCTGTCTCCTTCAGTTCTGCTCTGATCTTTGTTATTTCTTGTCTTCTGCTAGCTTTTTAATTTTTTGTTTTTGCTTCTCTAGTTCTTTTAATTGTGATTTTAGGGTGTCGATTTTAGATCTTTCCTGCTTTCTCTTTTTTTTTTTTTTTTGAGGAAGAAAAAGAGAAAGAAAGAAAAAGAATTAAAAAAAAAAAAAAGAAAAAAAAAGAATAAAGGAAAGGAAGAAAGAGGAAGAGGAAGAGAGAGAGAGAACAGGGGTGTTGCTTTATTGCCCGGGCTAAAATGCAGTCTAAAAATGGGTATGCCTGTAATTATGTTTAATAATAGAGACATTAAAAAAATAAATTAAATAAAATAAGGGAAGAAAATAATTAACAAGCAGCCAACCAATATTTCATTAAACCTGTAAATACGTGTGATGTAGTACTGATAAAAGTGTATATTTGTGTATTTAAAGTGGAGAGTTCTGTGAATGTTAATTAAGTCTACTTGTTCCGGATCTGATTTCAAGTCCTGAATATTGATGTTAACTTTCTGTCTCATTGATCTGTAAGTCTCCCACTATTATTGTGTGCATTCAGCTTTCTCTTGTGAGCATTTAGTGCTATAAATTTCCCTCTACACAGTGCTTTAAATGTGTCCCAGAGATTCTGGTACACTGTGTCTTTGATCTCATTGGTTTCAAAGAACATCTTTATTCCTACCTTAATTTCATGTCAGTCAGGAGCAGGTTGTTCAGTTTCCACAGAGTTATGTGATTTTGAGTGAGTTTCTTAATCCTGACGTCCAATGTGATTTCACTGTATTCTGAGAGACTGTTATGATTTCTGTTCTTTTGCATTTACTGAGGAGTATTTTACTTCCAATTATGTGGTCAATTTTAGAATAAATGCAATGTGGTGCAGAGAAGAATGTATATTCTGTCAATTTGGGGTGGAGAGTTCTGTAGATGTCTATTAGGCCTGATTGGTCCAGAGCTGAGTTCAAGGCCTGGATATCCTTGTTAATTTTCTGTCTCATTGATCTGTCTAATATTGACAGTGGGGTGTTAAAGTCTCCCACTATTATTGTGTGGAAGTCTAGGTCTCTTTGTAGGTCTCTAAGAACTTGCTTTATGAATTTCGGTGCTCTTGTATTGTGTGCGTTATGTATTTAGGATAGTTAGCTCTTCTTATTGCATTGATCCCTTTACTATTATGTAATGCCATTCTTTGTCTTTTTGATCTTTGTTGTTTTAAAGTCTATATTATCAGAGCCTAGGATTGCAACCCCTGCTTTTCCTTCCATTTTCTTGGTAAATATTCCTCCACCCCTTTATTTTGAGCTTATGTGTGTCTTTGTATGTGAGATGGGTCTCCTAAATACAGCACACCAATAGGTGTTGACTGCTTATCCAATTTGCTGCCATTCTGTGTCTTTTAACTGAGGCATTTAGCCCATTTACAAGGTGATATTGTTATGTGTGAATTTGATCCTGTCATTATGATGCTAGCTTGTTATTTTGCCTGTTGGGTGATGCAGTTTCTTCATAGCATCGATGGTCTTTACAATTTGGTATGTTTTGGCAGTGACTGGTACTGGTTGTTCCTTTCCATGTTTAGTGCTTCCTTCAGGAGCTCTTATAAGGCAGGCCTGGTGGTGACAGAATCTCTCAGCATTTCCTTGTCTGTAAAGGATTTTATTTATCCTTTGCTTATGAAGCTTAGTTTGGCTGGATATGAAATTCTGGGTTGAAAATTCTTTCCTTTAAGAATATTGAATATTGGCCCCCACTCTCTTCTGGCCCATAAGGTTTCTGCCAAGAGACCCACTGTTAGTCTGATGGGCTTCCCTTTGTGGGTAACCCAACCTTTCTCTCTAGCTGCCTTTAACATTTTTTCCTTCATTTCAACCTTGGTGATTCTGACAATTATGTGTCTTGTGGTTGCCCTTCTGAAGGAGTATCTTTGTGGTGTTCTCTGAATTTCCTGAATTTGAATGTTGGCCTGCCTTGCTAAGCTGGGGAATTTCTCCTGGATAATACATCCTGAAGAGTGTTTTCCAGCTTGGTTCCATTCTCCCCATCACTTTCAGGTACACCAATAAAATGTAGATTTGGTCTTTTCACATAATCCCATATATCTTGGAGACTCTGTTTATTTCACTGAGTTGATCTTCAGTCTCTGATATCCTTTCTTCCATTTGATCGATTTGGCTATTGATACTTGCGTATGCTTCATGAAGTTCTTGTGCTGTGTTTTTCAGCTCCATGAGGTTATTTATGTTCTTCTCTAAACTGGTTATTCTAGTTAGCAATTCCTCTAACCTTTTTTCAAGGTTCCAGGCTACCTTGCATTGGGTTAGAACATGCTCCTTTTGCTCAGAGGAGTTTGTTTTTACCCACCTTCCCAAGCCTACTTCTGTGAGTTTATCAAACTCATTCTCCATCCACTTTTGTTCCCTTGCTGGCAAGGAGTTGTGATCCTTTGGAGGAGAAGAGGTGTTCTGGTTTTTGGAATTTGGGGCCTTTTTGCACTGGTTTCTCCTCATCTTGTTGGATTTAGCTCCCTTTGGTCTTTGAAGTAGGTAACTTTTGCCTGGGTGGATGTCCTTTTCATTGATGTTGGTACTCCTTTCTATTTGTTTATTTTCCTTCTAACAATTAGGCCCTTCTGCTGAAAGTCTGCTGGAATTTGCAGACTCCACTTGAGACACTGTTTACCTGAGTATCACCACCAGAGGCAGCAGAACAGCAAAGATTGCTGCCTGTTCCTTCTTCTGGAAGCTTTGTACCAGAGGGGCACCTGCCAGAGCTCTCCTGTATGAGGTGTCTGTTGGCCCTACTGGGAGGTGACTCCCAGTCAGGATACATGGAGGTCAGGGACCCACTTGAGGAGGGAGTCTGTCTCTTATTTTAGAGCTGTGCTGGGAGATCCACTGCTCTCTTCAGAGCTGTCAGGCAGGGGCATTTAAGTCTTCTGAAGGTGACAAAGACCTCTTCCCCTACATGCTCTGTCTCAGGGAGATGAGGGTTTTTATGTAAGTCCCTGACTGGAGCTGCTGACTTTTTTGAGAGATGTGCTACCCAGAGAACAGTCTGGCTGCAGCACCATTACTGAGCTGTGGTGTGCTCTGACCAGTTCAAACTTCCTGGCAGTTTTGTTTACACTGTGAGTGTAAAACCACCTACTCAAGCCTCACCAATGGCAGATTCCCCTCCCAGGCTGAGCTCAGAGTGCTGTGCTAGCATGAGAATTTCAAGCCAGTGGATCTTAGCTTGCTGGGCTCTGTTGGGGCAGGACCCACTGAGCCAGACCACTTGGCTTCCTGGCTTCAGCCCCCTTTCCAGGGGAGCAAATGGTTCTGTCTTGGGGGCATTCCAGGCACCACTGTGGTAAGGAAAAAAAACTCCTGTGACTAGCTCAGTGTCTGCCCAAACATCCACCCAATTTTGTGCTTGAAACCCAAAGTGGTGGGGAAGGCAATGAAAGAAATCTCCTGGTCTCGAGGTTGTGAAGACCATGGGAAAAGTATCTGGGTTGGAGTATACAGTACAGTCCCTAATGGCTTCCCCTGGCTAGGAGAGGGAGTTCCCTGACCCCTTGTGTTTCCCAGGTGAGGCAACGCCCCACCCTGCTTTGGCTCGCCCTCTGTGGGCTGGACCCACTGTCTGACCAGTCCCAATGAGATGAACTGGGTACCTCAGTTGCAAATGCAGAAATCACCCACTTTCTGCATTGATCTCACTTGGCGCTGCAGACCAGAGCTGTTCCTATTCAGCCATTTTCCCAGCAGCCCCGGATATACCACATTTTCTTTATTCGCTTGTTGATTCATGGTCATGTGGGCAGGTTCCATATTTTTGCAATTGCTAATTTTCCTACTATAAACATGCATGTGCAAGTATCTTTTCCATATAATGACTTATTTTCCTCTAGGTAGATACCTAAGAGTGGAATTGCTGGATCAAATAGTATATCTACTTTTAGTTCTTTAAGGAATCTCCACACCATATTCCATAGTGATTGTACTAGTTTACATTCCCAGCAGCAGTGTAAAAGTGTTTCCTTTTCACCACATCCATGCCAACATCTATTTTTATTATTATTATTATGGTCATTCTTGCAGGACCAAGGTGGTATTGTATTGTAGATTTGATTTGCATTTCCCTGATAATTAGTGATGTTGAGAAATGCTCTCATATTTGTTTTAAAACTGGCATTGTAGGGCTGGGTGTGGTGGCTCACGCCTATAATCCCAGAACTTGGGGAGGCTGAGGCAAGCAGATTACATGAGGTTCGGAGTTCAAGACCACCCTGGCCAACATGGCAAAAACCTGTCTCTACAAAAAATATAAAAATAATCTGGGCATGGTAGAAGGCGCCTGTAATCCCAGCTACTTGGGAGGCTGAGGCAGGAGAATTGCTTGAACTTGGGAGGCAGAAGTTGTAGTGAGCCAAGATCGTGCCACTGCACTCCAGCCTGGGTGACAGAGTGAGACTTCGGCTCAAAAAATAAAATACTAAAATAAAACAAAATAAAACTGGCATTGTACAATATGAAGATGCATGGCAAAACTCATTCTAATAATTTGAATTATAATCTTTTCTTTGCTTAGAATGACATTAAAAAGGAAATAAAAAATAATATATCAAAAGAGAGACCACATAATAAAGGAAAAAGTTTCATTTTAATATATTTTAACAGTACTCTCCTTTTGCTCTTGAACAAGGGGCTCCATACTTTCATTTTGCACTGGTCCCTGCTAATTATGTAGCTGGCCCTGTTTATCAGTCTATATACTGAAAAGAAATGTCAGTAAGCAAGGGAGACTTTCAATTCTTGCCTTACAGCAGCTTAGCAGACATTAATAGTTGCTTGCTCTGTAACTATTCTCTTTCTGCCTTGCTAACAGAAGCCTCATTTTGCTCAAGATGAGAATATGTGCTGTTTAAAAAATAAATATTTTAAAATAAAATACTAATTTTTATTATATTTTTGTACTTTCAATGAATTTATATGTATCTATACAAATATAGATACATATGTACATATTTTAGATATAGTTTTTTTTACAGATATAAAACATTAAATTTTTTTTTTGAGATGGAGTTTTACTTTTACTGCCCAGGCTGAAGTGCAATAGTGTTATCTCCACTCGCTGCAACCTCCACCTCCTGGGTTCAAGTGATTCTCCTGCCTCTGGGATTACAGGCAAGTGCCACCACGCCTGGCTGATTTTTTGTATTTTTGGTAGAGATGGGGTTTCTCCACGTTGGTCAGGCTGGTCTAAAACTCCCAATCTCAAGTGATCTGCCCACGTCGGCTCCCAAAGTGCTGGGATTATAGGCGTGAGCCACTGCACCCAGCCTAAAATACTGTACTTTTTAACAGGGCACATTTCATTTATTAGTCTCTATTGCATTTACGGAGAACCACAGGACCAGGTTCCAGCAAATAAGATGTAAATAAAAGTTTGCTAGGTGGGGCTTAGGAAAAAGCTGTTTTCTTGACTTAAGGTGTAGGAAGCAGATTCATTGGCATGTACCTTTGCCTTTACTTTTCATCCTTTTCTGCCTTAAAAACAGATTTAATGCCTAGAATTACAGCAGTTATCCTGAGACATTAGGATGAAAGCTACATAAGAATAGAAAGACTGAAACACAGAAGACTGCCTACCTCTGAACTTCTTAGGGGTGAGAAAATAAATCAGTATTTAGGTAAGTCACTATAGCTAGGTTTCTGTTACTTGAGCTGAACACAACCAATCCTTAACCAATACACTAGATAACATGAAAATCCTTCTACTACAAACACTTACAATGCTGGGTAAAATGCAGCAAAATTAATTAATTAATTAATTAATTATGCATATTTCAGCTTACAAAAAAAAACCCGGAAATATTGGGTGGCAGAAATTAAAAAGGAAGCTGGAAACCTGGGTCTTGAACACACAATATGACCCTGCCTGGACTGGGGAAAGGAATAAATGAGCATGGCACTTGACTGTTTAAATTTATGTGGTGATAAATAGATTTTTTAAATGTGATACGTATATATATATATATATATATATATATACACCCACATATATATATATATATATATATATACACAATGGAAAACTATTCAGCCTCTAAAAAGAAGGAAATCCTGTCATTTGTGACAATAT
This sequence comes from Sapajus apella, assembly GCF_009761245.1. NCBI lineage: Eukaryota > Metazoa > Chordata > Mammalia > Primates > Cebidae > Sapajus > Sapajus apella. The sequence continues at coordinate 9,264 of NW_022438808.1, forward strand.
GGATGAATCTGAAGGATATTATCTTAAGCGAAATAAGCCAGATGCAAAAAGCTGAATATTGCATGACCTCACTTAAATGTAGAATCTAAAAAAGTTAAATTCATAGAAGCCAAGTGTGGAATGGTGGTGAGCAAGGGCTGGGAGAGAGTGAGGGAACTGGATAATGTTGGTCAAAGGATATACAATTTCAGTTACATAGGAGAAATAGGTTCAAGAGATCTATTGCAAAACATGGTGAGTATAGTTAAAAACATGTTGTATTCTTCAAAATCACTAAGAACAGATTTTAAATGTTCTCACCATAAGAATGTGAGGTAATGCCTATGTTAAATCACTCAATTTAGCCATTCCAAGATGTATATATATTACAAATCAGGTTGTACACAATACAGAATGTACAATTTTTATCAGCCAATATTAATTAATTAATTTTTAAAACTACATGGTAACTAGTGATAAGACCTTGGTGCAAGCAGAAATCAGTAACTGTGAGCACACTCTGTCCTCCAACTTCAAGACCTCACATACACACATAAGTTAAAAATTCATGAAGTTTTGTACTCTCAATGAAAGGGTAGACTAGATAAAACTCACTCCCTAGTATAGTAAGAAGCTTTTCTGTCACGGTACAAGCTCTGAAAGAGAAAAAAATAAGTAAGATCTATTTCCCTTGAGAATTCAAATCATGGTTTGTACTCCCACTGATCTGGGTTCAAATTTACAATATCTGAATTATATCTGAATAATCCTAGAACTTCTAAGACAAGAAAGAAATTCACATAAAAATTGCTCACTAGCCAGTGATAACCTTAGGGGTCTCTGACAGAAGAAACATTTTTTTTTTCTAAATCACTAAAGATTAACCATTTAAAAACAAAAAAAAATAAGCTAAAAGGAATCAATGCACAAAGCAAAAGGAATCAATCCACAAAGAATAAGTCATCAAATATACAAATAGAATTATTAGACCCCCTAATGCAAAAGGATATGTCTATATGATAACATTAATGCAGTTTAAAACTGTAACATAGTAGTACCATTTATAGATACATATAAGTTCAGTGCAAGTACAAAAACATAATAGATTTTAATCAATTTAAGAACAGTAGCTAACTCTGGGGAAGGAGTAGTGTTAAGAAAAGTCTAAAGAACTGATCCAGACTCAGGAGGATTGAGCAACATGCCAACTGGATACAGCGTATGATCTTTCTTGGCTTGAAGGTTTTTGCTATAAAGACATTGGAATAATTGGCAAACTTTGAGTGGGGTTTCTAGACAAAGGGTATACAGAAGTTTTTGTACTATTCTTGCAACACTTTTCTTAGTTTGTAAATTGTTTCTAGTTAAAAAAAGATTTTTTAAAAAAAGGATGAAAATGAGAAATAGGAAACAGTTTCAGAGAAGAAATTGCTAGGATAGATCAATTGGAGGCAGGAAATAAGAGGAAACAATCAAAGGGGACTCAGATTTCTGGCTTAGGTGATTTGGTGTGTATGATTCAATGTATCAATATAGCAAACCCAAGAAAAGATGCGATTTTCAGGAAAAGCAAACTACAACAGAGTTGTCACTGGAAATAGTGAATCTAAGGATAAATAGGTAGTTGGAAATTTAAGTTGCAGGGGGTGCTGTCACAGAAGAGCTTAGCACTGTAAATATCATGATTTGATTACTTTCTTTACTGACTAAATCATTTGGGAATTCACTATGTTGCCAAGCATGCAAACCATGAAAATATAAAAATAAATAGGAAATGGTCACTGCCCTCAAGGGGCTCATACCTAGTAAGAGAAATAGAATCAGTCTGTAGGGCAGAATCAATCAGTCGAAAGGTAGAGACTGGTGGAGTAAGTTCTAGAGGATGACAAGTTAGTTCTCAACCTTGGTCACACATTAAAATCACCTAGAGGAATTCCTAAAACATCCTAATGCCCAGTACACACTCTGGGACTGGATCCAGACATCACTGGTTTCTTAAACTCTCCAGGTGATGCCAATGTGCAGCCAAGATTAAGGGAGCAGTGGCTCTACTCAGAACACCTGAGACATCTATTCCTTTGAAACATTTAGCAATAATGGAGGAAAGAGCACGGAAAGAACAGGAGGTGGAAATAAGGGAATTTGGTTGAAAAGGCTTCTGCCAAACAGAGTGATGATTTATATTTTCTCTGTAAAGAAAACCTAACGGCTGAGCGCGGTGGCTCACGCCTGTAATCCCAGCACTTTGGGAGGTTGAGGCAGGTGGATCACTTGAGGCCAAGAATTCCAGACCAGCCTGGCCCACATGGTGAAACCATGTCTCTATTAAAAATACAAAAAATTAGCGAGGCGTGGTGGTGCATGCTTGTAATCCCCAGCTACTTCGGAGGCTGAGGCAGGAGAATACTTGAACCCGAGAGGCAGAAGTTGCAGTGAGCCAAGATTGCACCACTGCACTCCAGCCTAGGCAACACAGCGAAACTCCGTCTCAAAAATAAAAGTATCAAAGGCTAAGAATAAGGCTATATGAAAATATGATAAGTGTTTTGTGGAGAATGGCAAATAGGATTACAACTATAGAGGGTGCAAAAGGAAAAAGTAACATTGTTGTTTTCCCAAGACTGGGAACATCCAAACATTTGCCGATGAGGATTCAGGGATACCACCGTGTCCACCATTGAAGAATTTCGCCTTTAATGTTGGACACGGTGGTGTGATCCTGTTGTAGAGATGAGCATAGGTTATGGCAAATACACCTACTTTAAAAACAGCGCTCTGGAGAGAGGGTAAGTGCTTTCCCACATAAAAATCTAAAATAGACCATAAATAAGATATAGGATTTTTGATTATATATAT
>NW_022438809.1:0-12098 GCF_009761245.1 Sapajus apella
GTCTGCATGATTTCTAGTGAGGAATCCACTGTCATTTAATTTATTTTCTCCTATGCATGAGATGCCATTTCTCTCTTGTTGCTTTCAAGATTCCTTAGCATAAATGTCTTTGGACTTGTCTCCATTTGGATTTGCACAGATATTTGAACATTTACATTTACGTCTTCATCCAAACACTCTTTTGACATCACTCATTTGTCATCTCTTTCTAAGACTTCAGTGACACAAATGTCATATCTTTTCTTATAATCTTACAGATTTATCACCATGAAATAATACTAAATATGAACAACTTTACAAAAATAAATTTTCATCTAATGAATAAATTACTCAAAATGTACCATGCACTGAAGCTGGTAAATAACATAAAATATGAAGAGTTCCACATCTCATAGAGAAAATAAGCCCATTCTATAAAGCTTTCCCAAGTCAAAGCCACAGGTTCACCTAGCTTCAGTAACTATTTAAAAAAAATTTAAGGAACAAAAACTCTAAGTTCATGCAAACTTCAAAGATATTTGAGAAAAGGGAAAACACTTGCAGATACATTTGATGAGATCTGTGGGAACTTTACTTCAAGATCTGAAAAGAACTCTACAACAAATAGAAATGTATGGACCAATCACTCCTATAAGCCACGTCCTTAAGAAAATATTAGCCAACTGATTTCAGTGATATAAAAGATGGCTACTATATTATTACCAACTAGAGTTGTTCCAGAAATGCAAGATTATTTGAGCATTTGAGAATCAGTTAGTGTGATTCATTACAAGAACTGAAGGAAGGATAAAACACATGCAACCAGCTTGATAGAGACATGAAATATTATTTGAAAGAATTTAACACTTGGCCTTAATTTTTAAAAAATCTGTTTGCAAACTTGTATTAAAAAGTTATTTCTTCAATCTGAGAAATGATAGCTACCCTATTGCACACATTAGTCTCAGCAGTGAAATATTTACAACAGTCTGCGACATATCTGGAGTAGTAGAGGAGTCAGGCAATGAAAATGGCAAGAAAAAATATATAAAAGAGATTATGATTGCATTCAGGTAAAATGGTGATCATTTACTGTAGACATAATCAGGTCTTTAGAAAATAGAAATAATAGACAAACTCATAGATTTAATAAGTAAATTTGAATAATGTTCCTGGATACAAAGTCACTATACATTAAACCAATTATGGTATTGATATATTTTGGATGGTTGTCCCCTCCAAGTCTCATGTTGAAATGTAACCTCGAATGTTGGAGATGAGGTCTGGTGAGAGGTATTTTGGTCAGGGGGCAGATCCTTCATCAATGGCTTCATATCATTCTAGCTGTAATGAGTAAGAAATGGGAGTGGCCCCCACTTTGGTTACCTGGCCAGCAGCAAGGAGCTTACACAGGAATGGGAAATGTGAAAAGTTTGGATTCTAGAGTAGAAAAAATAGGACGATCTCAGTTACATCAGGGTGCCAGAGAAGGACCCTCTGAAGAGTGACAACTCAGATGTGACTTGGCAGGTTAAGTAGGTGTGAGCCAGGGGGCAGAGGGGGGCCTGTGTCTCTGTTTGGACAAAAAGGGAAGCACATTTCAGGTTTAACAAATACCATGTACAAAAGCTTGAATTGATGGAATTCCTTAAAAAACTAGAATAAAGTTCACTAAAGCAGAGATGTTGAGGGGAAGGTGGGTAAAAGATTAGACTGGAGAAATCATAAGAAGCCAGGTATTTAAAAGCATCGTGGGTGGTGTTAGGATTTTGGATTTATACTAAAGACAATGGGAAAGTATGGAAGAGTTTTAAACAGAATAAAGTCATGATCCCTGTAAATGTCCACAAACCTTCCTTGGCATTTCTAAATCCACAAAGCTCAGACATTCAGTTAAAAGAAATTTGTTCCAAAAACTCATCTGGTAAATCTCATCTGATAAGGGCAAGGAGTTAAACGTGTCTCAGAGTTCTTGTTGGTGACATGCGCTTCTGTGGTTTTAATACATACAGATATACATGCATATATGTGTGTAAATATACACATATGTGAAACACTATGCATATATTTTTTATGTTTTTACCTTTATGTTTGAATGAAGTGTGAAAATGACAAAACTCACTTAAAAATAATCCTGTGGTTAAAAGTGAAATGAATAAATAGAAATATTTTACATTGTGAATAACATCAAATATAAAATTACTTCAGAAATCTGAGGCATGATAGATAAAAGTAATTGCATCAGCATCACTTTTTGTGACATAGAAGGGCAAGTTGTTGAATAGAGATAGTGATGACCAACAACTCATGAAAATGTTGAAAAATATTGCATAAGAAAAAAATAAATTTGAAGGTATTGAACTTGCACTGACTAAATGGCTTCAATAAGAAAGTGGTTGAATTTATGCAACTGTGTAGTTTTTCATAACAAGCAAAAATTAACCATAAATAACTAAATTGGGCACTGAATGTATAAAAGATGTGAGTATAGAATTTCTGGAAAGAGCAGAGTATGAACCAGTGCTCTCAGCCTCAGCACTATTGACATTTTGGAGTAGATAATTCTTTGGTGGTGACAGAGGCTGTTGTGAACATTGTAGGTTCTCTAGCAGTGTCTCTGGCTTCTACTCATTAAATATCAGAATAAACCCCCAAAAGCCAAAATAGACAAATGGGACCTAATCAAACTACACAGCTTCTGCACAGCAAAAGAAACAATCATTAGAGTGAATCAGCAACAAACAGAATGGGAAAAAATATTTACGGTCTACCCATCTGACAAAGGGCTGATATCCAGAATTTACTAAGAACTAAAACAGATTTACAGGAAAAAAACAAACAAGCCCATTCAAAAGTGGGCAAAGGACATGAACAGACACTTTACAAAAGAAGATATACATGAGGCCAACAAACATATGAAAAAATGCTCATCATCACTGGTCATTAGATAAATGCAAATCAAAACCACATTGAGATACCATCTCACTCCAGTTAGAATGGTAATCATTAAAAAATCTGGAGACAACAGATGCTGGAGAGGATGTGGAGAAATAGGAACACTTTTACACGGTTGGTGGGAGTGTAAATTAGTTCAACCATTGTGGAAGACAGTGTGGCGATTCCTTAAGGACATAGAAATAGAAATTCCATTTGACCCAGCAATCCCATTACTGTGTATATATCCAAAGGATTATAAATCATTCTACTATAAGGACACATGCACATGAATGTTCATTGCAGCACTGTTTACAATAGCAAAGACCTGGAACCAACCCAAATGACCATCGATGATAGACTGAACAGGGAAAATGTGGCACATATACACCATGGAATACTCTACAGCCATAGAAAATGACGAAATAACTAGGAACCTGTATTGTATTTGCAACCCTAGCCCAACTTGCTAGTGAAACCTTAGAAGAAGGAGTGATTTAATACTTCCTTGTGTTGTTCAACACAAGCCCATGATAGACATATAGAAATTTAACAATGATAAATGCAAAATGAATGAAAATTTATCCTATACATTGGAACTAGCAGCCCTTGCATCTCTGCCCCCATCTGATATACATGTGAATATCAGAAATACCTGTAAGTAAATCAGACACAATGTAGTCATTAACACTAATGATTAACAGACTCATATTCCAGAATCATCAAATCTGAATTGACCCTCTTCTACATGGGTCAATTTTTACCAACCATAAGCCTTTTTGTAATCTATCCAATGCATTTGATAATAATTCTCACAGCATTATTTGCATGTGTAAAATTAAACAATGAGTCTTTTTAGCACTGATCAAATATTAAATACTCAAATAGATTCCCATTTTAATTTTTTGATCCCTATAACTGCAGCTCACATTATTTTTTCTATTTTTTGATTCTAAAGCAATTAGTATCTTCATCATGATTTTGCAATTGTCATCTGTTCTTCTATTAGTTTTATAAAGGATTATCATTCTGAAAACATAGGGCAGAAACAGTGGCTTATGTGTAATAATGGAGTCGACCTAAACAAACCTCACACAAAAGGCCTCTGCTGACATAGAAGAAAGGAACTTTCTACATGCTCAAATTTAAATGCAATCTGATTTCTAGCACTAAATTTGTGATACTGGGTTTTCCTTATAAGCTCTCAGTTTATGATTCCAGAGATGTATATGTTTTTAAACACCACAGATACACTAGGATTATTATTGAAATTCCATACTGAAATTCATAAGCCTAGTACAAAGTGACTGCAAAATGTTACATGCCAGATACTGATGGAGACCAGATTCATTTTCTTCATCATTCCATTCTCACGACCTAGGGTCATAACTGGTATATTCTAAGTCAGTAATAAATATTGGCTGTGTGACCTTTTGCATGAGCAGTCACCACTGCACACAGGGGCCTTCTAGTATTTAATTGCTGCTAATGACAGGACATCTCTGATTCATAGGTGCTCCTGCTTCTTTTCAGCCTCTTTAGCCTTTCCTTTAGATCCAGCTGGCTCCCTGAACTCAGAGCACAGTCCTTCCCTGAAGCTCGCTACTCAAAAAAGTCATCTTTAACCTCATCCTCACTTCTTCTACTCACTATTCAAATGGTCCAATCCATTTTCCATCCTGGATTCTCCACTGACTGCAAATATCAACTCCAGCAAACCCAGCACTTACTTCTCTGTCACATTCTCACCTCATCCACTTAGTGGTACTCACTGGCCTCTCTTTTCTTCATGAAAATATCTATTTTCCCTGACTTACATGCATTATGTTTTCTTTTTTTTTTCTCCAACATCTCTGGGGTTAGCTCTGAGTCCCATTTTCTGGCCTGTGTCCACTCCTTTTTTCTCCATACAATCTATTACCCTATATGACCTCTTCCACACCCTGGAACTGAACACAGTACACGTATTGATGCTGTGAACATAAATACCTAAAGCCCTGGTCTCACGAGTCTCTTAAATGCCATCGACCTTCTGATTGTTCCATACAAATGTCAAAAAATTATCTCAAACTTAAACAAAACTTTTATTTCCAATCACCCACTTCAAATCATTTCCTCTCATAGTTTTCCCTATCTCAATAAATAACAAGAAATAATGACACCATCCACTTATTTCTCAAGACAAAATACTTAGGAATAAAATTGATTGTTCTACTCCCTTTACAGTAATCTCTTCACAAGCTAAGCAAAAATGCATGCCGAGCCTGTCCACTATATCTTTTTCACTGTCTTTATTGCTAATGCACTCCATGAAGCCACAAGCCTGTTTTCCCTGAGGATTCCTTGCTGTGCTCCTAAATATTCTTCCTGACCATGTGTGAACTCCAACAATCCAAATCCCACATAGTAGCTAGAATTACTTTAGAAATTAAATGTAAATTGACTCCCCTTGTAACCATCCGGTAGCTTCCCATATCTGTTTAAATAAAATTCAACTTTCTTACTATGGACATCAGGGCCTGATATGATGAGGTTCCTGACTCCCTCTCTGCATCCTACCTCATTTTCTCTCACTCCATTTCTTTGCTTGCTATATGTCAGTCCCTCTAGCCTTCTTTTGTCTCTGCACATAGTTTCCCACACCAGGGCTTTCCCCCCATTCTGTCTCCCTGGATCATTCAACCCTTAGATCGTCACATGGCTGTCAACTTATTTTGTTGGCTCAGCTGAATGTCATTTTCTCAGATAGAGCTGCCTAGGCATATGAAGCGAAGTTGGGTGAATCCAGTTCTCTCTTTTCCACAAACCTGATGTCTTTTCTTCAGTGCACTATGACCCTCTGAAATTTTCTTTTTGTTAAACAATTATTAGGTTATTGTCTATCTCCTCTATGGTTCTGTAAATTCCATGAGTAGGGACTCACCCCCTGTATTTTACTGAAATAAGATGACTTAAACTTAGAATGGAGCCCAGTACACAGTAGCTGCTGAGAAAAGTAAGTGTGGTTTACATGAATAAACCAGCGCTCTGGGAGCTGATCACTATGGGGATCCTGGAAATCAGGAAGATGCTAAAGCCCCATCACTCTTTCATTTTGTCACACTATACCCCTTGTCTTCCCTGTGAGAAATACAGGCAAACTTCTTATTTTTCCTCCTTCTAGTTGGAAGAAGAATTCACAGATAAGCAAAGAGTAATTTAAAGAAACAAGAATTTTTTAAACTAAGATTCATCTCTTTTTGGCTGGGTACAGTGGCTCACAGCTGTAATTCTAGCACATTCAGAGGCTGAGGCAGGAGATTTGCTTGAGTCCAAGAGTTTAAGACCAGCCAGGGCAATATGGCAAAATCCCATCTCTACCAAAGTTACAAAAATCCATTGGGCCTGGTTGCCTGCCTGTAGTCCCAGCTACTCCAGAAGCTGAGGAAATAGGAGCTCTTGAGTTCTTTTTGTTTCTTTTGATGAATCTCATAGTGCTCTAGGTCTGTGCATGCTTTAGGGATTTCGGTAAGTCATGACAACACATCTGGGGAAACAGAGAGAGAAACTGGAGGAAGAGCTAAGCAGACATGGCTAATTAAGGAAGGCTGAGAGCACGATGGGTGAACCTATGAAATTCAGGATGAGACCAAATAGCACCATGAGTTTCCAGAGCTTGCTGATTGACTTTCAGCCCCATGAGATGTGACCAATGTTTACATTTTCTCTGTAACCCCACACAGAGTATATAGTTTGAATCTTATCAAATTTCTGATATTTGATCATTTTTGACTTACAAAAATAGAATTTCATATAATTGATCCTGAATTTGCTGAATCTCTTCTTGTGGAGTCTAATTAGAGCATGTAGGAGATGTAGGAGAAACTAGTATAGAAAGGTTAAAAGAGATTCATAATAAACACTAACCTGGGCCAGGATTTCAGATGATGGTTTAAGGACTTTAGGCCCCAGAGAACAGCTTATAAATGCTCTTTATCTGTAGGGTGATGTCAAGTACTAAAGATCTCAGCTTCAGCTCCAGGGATTTTTCCCCATAAGAAAGAAAGAGCATAAGCCTAACTTTTATCAGAGAATCTACATATGCTAAAGGGATATAGGCTTTATACACATTGTGGTTCAGAAAGAAAAGAAAGAAGATAATGGGAAGGCCACTGGGTACATCCTCACATAGTAAGAAGGGGGCCAATTCCTAAGGTCCTTTGCAGTACATAAGACATGATTGTCTAGGAGAGACCCTTTGAATTCCTGTGACTCCCATAAACTTTGCAAAAAAAAAAAAAACCCTCCTTTTGTCTGACATAAGTTAAGATAATAAAGGGAAGAACTTGGCCAGGCATGGTGGCTCATGACATGGTGGCACCCTGCACTTTGGGAGTCCGAGGCAGATGGGTCACCTGAGGTCAGGTGTTTGAGAACAACCTGACCAACATGGTGAAACCCAATCTCTACCAAAAATACAAAAGTTAGCCAGAGGTGGTGGCAGATGCCTGTAATCCCAGCTACTTGGGTGGCTGAGGCAGGAGAATTGCTTGAATGTGGGAGTTGGAGGTTGCAGTGAACTGAGATCCCACCATTGCACTCCAGCCTGGGGGTCAAGAGTGAGACTTTGTTTCAAAGAAAATAAATAAATAAATAAAAAATAAAAATAAACAAAGGGAAGTCCTGTATGGGGAATTTATTTTACCATCCTTATTTCTAAATCCTCTAATGACCCTGAGGAAATGTGATGTAAAGGTTTTATTCATGGAGATTTGAGAAGAAATGGCCTGTATGGAGGCTCCTTTTACAAGTCTCATGGAGAGGGCAGTAGTCAAGCTGCTTTTGTGGTGGAAATAATTTAGGATCCCTATGCTAAATATGGGCAATCCCACAAGAAAACATCACAATTTCTTTATGATAGATGAATAGGAACAGCTCTGGAGTGCAGTTCCCAGTGAGAGCAACACAGAGGGCACGTGATCTCCGCATTTCCAACTGAGGTACCAGGTACATCTCAATAGGACTGGTTGGACAGTGGGTGTAGCCTAAGGAGGGTGAGCCGAGGCAGGACGGGTTGCTCACTCATCCTCGAAGTGCAATTAACCAGAGGATCCCCCTCCTACCCAACAGAGGTCATCAGGGGCTTTTCCAGCCTCTCCTGAAATTTGGTTCAGATATTGCACTTCTCCTGCAGTCTTTACGCCCACATACCAGGAGATTCCTGGGGCTGACAAGCACCGCAGATTTCCCACAAATCTGTGGGTGCCACAGGTCTGCACAAGAACCTGCACAAATCTGAGTAGCCATTTTAACTGTAGCCTGGAATGCCTGGGAGACAGAGCTACCCATTCACCTGAAAAAGAGGGGACTGAAACCAGGAAGCCAGGTGACCTGGCTCAGCAGGTCCCACCCCCACAAAGACCAGCAATCTGAAATACACTGGCTTGAGATTTTCACCACCAGCACAGCAGTTTGAGCTTGACCTGGGACAGTCCAGCTCTCCCTGGGGGGAAGGGCGTCCAACATTACTGAGGCACTCTGCCATTACTGAGGCAGTTCTAACTTTACCTATGTAAACAAAACCACAAGCAGCAGCCATGCAAAGCCTGTGGCAGCTCAGCAAGGCTCTGAAGGCAGACTGTGACTAGACTCCCTCCTTGCTGGGCAGGGCATCTCTGATAAAAGGCAGTAGCATGTCAGGGACTTATAAATAAGGCCCCACATTTCTGGGACAGAGCACCTGGGAAAAGAGGTTGTTTGAGTTCTGCTGCAGCAGATGTAAACCTCCCTGCCCAGCCTCTGAATGGCACAAGGGAGCTCCCAGCATAGCACTTGAGCTCTGATAAGGGACAGACTGCCTCCTCAAGCAGCAACCTGATTCCCATATATCCAAAAAGGAACCTCATAAAGGAGAGCTCTGGCTGACATCTTGCAGGTACCCTTCTGGGGTGAAGATACCAGAAGAAGGAACAAGAAGCAACCCTAACTGTTCTGCTGCCCACATGGGTGGTCCCCAGGCAAGCAGGGTCTGGAGTGGACCCACAGCAGCCCGGCAGCCGAGGGTCCTGACTGTTAAAAGGAAAACTAAAAAACAGAAATAAATAGCTTCAGCATCAACAGAAAGGACATCCACTCAGAGAACACATCCAAAAGTCACCAACTTCAAAGACCAAAGATAGATAAATCCTTGAAGATGGGAAGAAACCAGCCAAAAAAGGATGGAATCACCAAAAAACAGAATGCCTCTCCTTCTCTAATGGATCACAACTACTCACAAGCAAGGGAACAAAACTGGGTAGAGAATGAGTCTGATGAATTGACAGAAGCAGGCTTTAGAAGGTGGATAATAATAAACTTCTCTGAGCTAAAGGAACACTTTCTTACCTAACACAAAGAAACTAAGAACCTTGAAAAAAAGGTTCGATGAAATGCTAACTGGAATAACCAGCTTAGAGAAGAACATAAATGACTTGATGGAGCTGAGAAACACAGCACAAGAACTTCCCAAATCATATACAAGTTTCAACAGCTGAATCAATCAAGCAGAGGAAAGGATAACAGAGATTGAAGATCAACTCAATGAAATAAAATAAGAAGGCAAGATTAGAGAAAAAAGAGTGAAAAGAAATGAGCAAAGCCTCCAAGAAATATGGGATTATGTGAAAAGACCTAATCTACTGTTGATCAGTGTCCCTGAATGTGACAGGAAGAATGAATCCAAAGTGGAAAACACTCTTCAGGATATTATCCAGGAGAATTTTCCCCATCTAGCAAGGCAGGCCAACAGTGAAATCCAGGAAATACAGAGAATACCACAAAGATATTCCTCAAGAAGAGCAACCCCAAGGCACATAATTGTCAGATTCTACAGGATTGAAGTGAAGGAAAAAATGCTTAAGGGCAGCCAGAGAGAAAGGTCGAGTTGCCCAAAAAGGAAAGCCCATCAGATTCACAGTGGATCTCTCAGCAGAGCCCCTATAAGCCAGAAGAGAGTGGGGGGCCAATATTCAAAATCTTTAAAGAAAAGAACTATCAACCTGGAATTTCATACCCAGCCAAACTAAGCTTCATAAGTTAAGTAGAAATAAAATCCTTTACAGAAAAGCAATTGCTGAGGGATTTTGTCACCACCAGCCCTGCCTTGCAAGAGCTCCTGAAAGAAGCACTAAACATGGAAAGCAACAAACAGTACCAGCCACTGCAAAAACATACCAAATGGGAAAGACCATTGACACAATGAAGAAACTGTGCCAACTAATGGACAAAACAACCAGCTAGTATCAAAATGGCAGGATCAAATTCACACATAACTATATTAACCCTAAATGTAAATGGGCTAAATGCCCCAATCAAAAGACACAGAGTGGCAAATAGGATAAAAAGTCAAGACTCGTCAGTATGCTGTATTCAGGAGACCCATCTCATGTACAAAGACTAACATAGACTCAAAATAAAGGGATGGAAGAAGATTTACTAAGCAAATGGAGAGAGAGAGAGAAAAAAAAGCAGGGTTTGCAATCCTAGTCTCTGACAAAACAGACTTTAACCAACAAAGATCAAAAGAGACAAAGAGGGGCATTATGTAATGGTAAAAGAATCAATGCATCCAGAAGAGCTAATGATCCTAAATATATATGCACCCAATACAGGAGCATCCAGGTACATAAAGCAAGTTCTTAATGACCTACAAAGAGACTTAGACTCCCACACAATAATAATGGGAGACCTTAACATTACACTGTCAATATTAGACAGATCAACGAGACAGAAAATTAACAAGGATATTCAGGACTTGAACTGAGATCTGGACTAAGCAGGCCTAGTAGACATCTATAGAACTCTCCACTCCAAACCCACAGAATATACATTCTTCTCAGCACCACATTGCACTTACTCTAAAATTGACCACATAATTGGAAGTTAATCCATCCTCAGCAAATGCAAAGGAACAGAAATCATAGCAACCAATATCTCAGACCACAGTGCAATCAAATTAGAACTCAGCATTAAGAAACTCACTCAAAACCACACAACTACATGGAAACTGAGTAACCTGCAACTGAATGACTACTGGAAAAATATTGAAATGAAGGCAGAACTAAAGATGTTCTTTGAAACCAATGAAAACAAAGACACAATGTACCAGGATCTCTGGGGCACATTTAAACCAGTGTCTAGAGGGAAATTTATAGCACTATAAATGTCCATATGAAAAGTGAGAAAACATATAAAATCAACACCCTACCGTCAAAATTAAAAGAGCTAGAGGAGCAAGATTAAATAAATTCAAAAGCTAGCAGAAGACAAGAAGTAACTAAGATCAGAGCAGAAGTGAAGGAAATAGAGACACCAAAAAATATCCTTAAAAAAAATCAATAAACCCAGGAGCTGGTTTTTTGAAAAGATCAACAAAACAGAGAGACTGGTAGCCATACTAAGAAAAAAGAAAAGAGAGAAGAATCAAGTAGATTCAATAAAAAATGATAAAGGGGATATCACCAGTGATTCCACAGAAATACAAACTACCATCAGACATTACTACAGACAACTCTATGCACATAAAGCACTAAGCCTGGAAGAAATGGGTAAAATCCTGAGCACTTAAACCCTCCCAAGACTCAGCCAGGAAGAAGTTAAATCCCTGAATAGATCAAAAACAAGGTCTGAGGTAGAGGCAACAATTAATAACCTATTAACACACAAAAAAGTCCAGGTCTAGAAAGGTTCACAGCCAAATTCTACCAGACGTACAAAGAGGAGTTGGTACCACTCCTTCTGAAATGATTCCAAACAATACAAAAAGAAGGAATCCTCCCTAATTCATTTTATGAGAACAACATTATCCTGATACTAAAATCTGGCAGAGATACAACTAAAAAAGAGAATTTCAGGCCAAAATCCATGATGGACATCATGCAAAAATCTTCAATAAAATACTGCCAAACTGAATGCAACAGCACGTCAAAAAGCTTATCCATCATGACCAAGTAGGCTTCATACTGGTGATGCAAGGCTGGTTCAACATACACAAATCTATAAACACTAACCATGACATAAACAGAATGAAAGGACAAAACCATATTATTATCTCAATAGATGCAGGGAAGGCCTTGACAAAATTTAAAAGCCCTTTATGCTAAAAAATCTTAATAAACTAGGTATTGATGGAATGTATCTAAAAATACTAAAAGCTGGAGGATCCAAGA
>NW_022438810.1:0-12096 GCF_009761245.1 Sapajus apella
CAGTGAAACTCCGTCTCAAAAAAAGAAAAAAAAAATTGGCCAGACGTGGTGGTTCACAATTGTAATCCCAGCACTTTGGGAGGCCAAGGTGGGCAGATAACTTGACTCCAGGAGTTTGAGACCAACCTGATCAACATGGAGAAATCCCATCTCTACTAAAAATACAAAAATTAGCCTGGCCTGGTGATGGTTGCCTGTAATCCCAGCTACTCAGGAGGGTGAGGCGGGAGAATCGCTTGAACCTGGGAGGTGGAGGTTGCAGTGAGCTGACTGTGCTCCAGCCCGGGAGACACGAGACTCTGTCTCAAAAAAAAAAAATTGTTTTTGTTTTTCTCAAAACTATAGAAAAAAAAGAAAAAGAAAAAAGACGGTAAGTAAATAGAATAAAAATTGTTTTTGTATGTTTTTACTGATTGAACACAGTTAGTGCATTCTTGTGTTTTGGAAGTTCATGTTGTAACGTTCTGTCCGTTTTTGCTTTATGTATTTTGGAGTTCTGTGGTTTACTACATTTACCTTTATAATTGCTATATCTTTTTGATAGATTGACCCTTTCATCACCATAGAATGATACATATGAGTTTTGTCTCAACAATTTTTGTCTTGATGTCCATTTTGTCTGATATTAATATAGCTATTTTGGCTCTCTTTTCATTACTGTTTGCATGGAATATTTTTTTTTCCAATCTTGTACTTTCAACCTATTTATGTCTCTGACTCTAAAGTAAGTGTCTTATACCTTGCATAAAATTGGGCCACGTTTTTTATGTATTGTCTAGTCTCTGATTTTTTCGAGAGAGAGGCTCACTTTGTTACCCAGGCTGGAGGATGGTGATCTCAGCTCACTGCAGCCTTGGACTCCCAGGCCAAGCCATCTTCCAGCCTCAGCCTCCCGAGTGGCTAGAACTGGCCGCCACATAAATAAACTAACGTTTATTTATGTTTTTTGTAGAAACAGGGTTTTGCCATGTTGCCCAGGCTGATCTTGAACTCCTCAGCTCAGGCAATCCACCCTCTGTGGCCTCCCAAACTGCTGGGATTACAGGTGTATGCCACCACGCCCAGCCAGATCTCTGAGTTATTTTTTGTGTTTTTTTTTTTTGAGCCTATGTTAATCTTTTTATTGAATTAAGGCATTTAATGAATCTCTGACTCTCAGTTGGAGTGTTTAATCTATTTACAGTCAGTGTAATTACTGATAAGGAAGGACCTCTGTCATTTTGTTCAGAGTTGCCCAGGTTATGTCTTCCTTTTTCAGTTCTTTGTCACTTTTTTTTTTTGCCTTTAATTTTTCTTTTAGTGATGAGGGTCTTGCAATTTTGCCCAGGACTTGAACTCCTGGGCTCAAACTATCTCTGCCTTCCAAGTAGCTGGGACTACAGGCATACATCACCACATCTGACTGGTTTTTTACATTTTTTTTTTTTTTTTTTTTTTTTAAGAAATAGCGTCTTACCATGTTGCCTAGGCTGGTCTGGAATGCCTGGGCTCAAGCAGTGCTTCCGCCTTGGCCTCCCAAAGTGCTGGGATTACAGGCATGAGCCCCCGAGCCCTTTTAGGCTAAATAATCTTTTTCTCTCTTTTTTTTTTTTGAGACAGAGTCTGGCTCTGTTGCCCAGGCTGGAGTGCAGTGGTTCGATCTCAGCTCACTGCAACCTCCACTTCCTGAGTTCAAGCAATTCTCCTGTCTCAGCCTCCCCAGCAGCTGGAATTATGGGTATGTACCACCACACCTGGCTAATTTTTGTATTTTCATTTTTATTATTCATTTTATTTTTTGAGACAGAATCTCACTCTGTCACTCAGGCTGGAGTGCAGTGTACAGTGGCATAATCTTGGCTCAGTGCAACCTCTGCCTCCTGGGTTCAAGTGATTCTCCTGCCTCAGCCTCCCGAGTAGCTGGGACTATGGGCATGTACCACCACATCCTGCTAATTTTTTGTATTTTTAGTAGAGATGGGGTTTCATCATGTTGGCCAGGCTGGTCTCGAACTCCTGATCTCAGATGACCCACCCACCTTAGCCTCCCAAAGTGCTGGGATTACAGATGTAAGCCACTGTGCCTGGCCCAGCTGAATAATCTTAACTGGACTATTTTCTTTGTTGTTTTTTTTTTTTTTTTTTTTTGAGACAGAGTCTCCCTCTGTCACCCAGGCTGGAGTGCAGTGGTGCCATCTTTGCTGTCTGCGACCTCCGCCTCCTGGGTTTAAACACTTCTCCTGCTTTAGTATTCTGAGTGCTGGGATCACAGGCATGCGCCACCACACCTGGGCAAGTTTTGTATTTTTAGTAGAGACATGGTTTCACCATGTTGGCCAGGCTGGTCTCGAACTCTTGGCCTCAGGCAAGCTGCCTGCCTCAGCCTCCCAAAGTGCTGGGATCACAGGCGTGAGCCACCTCTCCTGACTTGTTTTGTTTTGTTTTAAACTGTGTGTTTAGAATATTATAATGTGGCCACTTTGGAAATTGGAGTCTCCCTCCTGCCCGGGGTGTGTTCTTGCTGTTTGCTGCAGTGGTTATTTAATGACTTTTCTGATTGTGAAGTCTCTATCTTTTGTCATGAGTGGCCATTTCCTCCTGTTCTTTTAGCCTGGTGGTCAGCTAGTGATATGACAGAGATTTCTTTAAACATCTGGAACCAAAAAAAAAAAAAAAAAGAAAAGAAAAAAACCCACAACACACTCCCGAGTTTGTAGAAGGGGTCTGCGTGGCTGTGGGGTCAGCCCTTCCATGGTGAAACAGGTTTTCTCTGCCTTCACTTTCATTTCCTGCTTGTGCAGATCTGGAAGGCCAGCCCAATATGAGAGTGTAGGGCCCTAGCAGGCCTCTTCCAAGCTCCTGCACTGCTCTGGTCTTGTAGCTTCCAAGCCTTCATTCCCCAGAACGTTTTATTCCCTGGCCTTTCCTCCTACACTATGTGGTTCGTCTGCTTTCTGTCTCATCTGCTCTCGTGGTCCCAGGCAGCAGAGACTAACAAATTTGTTGTGAATGTTTCCTACAAATGTCCTCCAGATAGCACCTCAGCACTGGGAGAATGTCCAGTTGGGTGAGATCAAGACCAGCCCTCGAGCCATACCCCAGTTCGCAGTTGCAAATAAGGCCCCTTCTTGGAACCTGTGCTGGGTGTGTGGTGTGTTACCCTCAGGCCACCACAGTCTAGGCAGTGGGAGAGGGACCAGTATGAGTTAAAAGTCACAAAGCTATCTTTGTTTTTTTTTTTTTTGAGATGAAGTCTCGCTCTGTCGCCCAGGCAGTGGCGTGATCTTGGCTCACCGCAACCTCCACCTCCCAGATTTTCAAGCGATTCTCCTGCCTCTGCCTCCCGAGCAGCTGGGATTATAGGCATGTGGCACCATGCCTGGCTAATTTTTATATTTTTAGTAGAGACGGGGTTTCACCATATTGGCCAGGCTGGTCTCAATCTCCTGACTTCATGATCCGCCTGCCTCGGCCCCCCAAAGTGCAGGGATTACAGGCGTGAGCCACCGTGCCCGGCCTCAACTGGATTACATTAATCAAGTGTTCCTCTGGTTCCTGCAAGATTTTGATTAGTTCCAAAAAAGTTTATTGTGACTTTTTTGCCAGTTTTTTGTTGTTTCCTATTTTCTGTGTTTCATTCATTTCTTTCACGGGATCTCAAATTTATATAAAAAGAAATCTTCCCTCAGTTCCACAGATGGGAAAAAATGCTGAAAAGAAATGCAGTGAAAACGAAACCTGTGTTGCCTGCTTGATGGACACTACCGTCAGCCCTGGGTGTTGGGTTCAGGCCTCAGTCTTCACAGGTGAGGCGTCTCATGCCACAGCCCCAACTGGAGACTCTGATTCCATCATCAGATAACTGGAAAGGACAGAGGGAGCAGCCTCTGCTCCTGGGATTTGGTGGCCTGTAACATAGGCAGCTCCCGTGTTGAACCCTCCCTTCTGTGGGAGGGGTGGGGGCGAGGGGAGGTTAGAAGATGCCGAGTGAGCCACCCGTCCTCTGACCTTCACTCCCTTCCCTGGACCTCATTTTTTTGCAGCTGTAAAATGGGTGGGTGGTGGTGGTGATGGGGGAGCTCACTGACTTGTTTGTGAAAACAGGAGGCCCTGGGCTGGCCGGTTCTGTCCCCCCGGCCTCGGAGCTGCCATCTGTGCAGTGGGCATGGGAGGGCCTGGCAGGGCACAGGCTGAGGCATCCTCTCCCGTCCCAGCTCTACGCGCAGGCGTGGCTCTGCTGGAAGTGGTCGCGGCTGCTGCGGCCCACGGTCCAGATCCTCCTGGTGGCCTTTGCCCTCTATGTGGGCTACACCCACGTGTCTGATCACAAACACCACTGGAGTGACGTCCTTGCTGGCCTCCTGCAGGGGGCGCTGGTGACTAGCCTCACTGTGAGCTTCTGACCCTGACTCACCCCCTGTGCTGTCCAGAGACCACTCTCTGTACAACCCTCATCCTTCCCTGCACACTCTTGCCCCCGGGAGTCCTCCCCTGGGACCCCTTCCTCCAACCGTGGTCCTTCCCTGGGACCCCTCCTTCCCCCCATTTATCCCTGGGACTCCTACCCCCCAACCCCAGTTCTTCCCTGAACCTCTCCCTTCTCCCCATTTCTTCCCTGGGACCCTTTCCCCCAACCCCAGTCCATTCCTGGGACCCCTCCTTCCCCCATTCATCTGCTGAGACTACTTCCCCCAACCCCAGTCCTTATCTGGACCCCTCCCTTACCCCCCACATCCTACCCTGGGACCCCTTGTCCCCACCCCAGTCCATTCATGAAAACCCTCATTTCCCCCATTTCTCCCCAGTACCCCTTCCCTCAACCCCAATCTTTTCTGGGGGCCCCTCCCTTCCACCCATTTCTCCCCTGGGACCCCTCTCCCCAAACCCAGTCCTTCCCTGGACACCTTCTTCCCCCAGTTCCTTTCCTGGGTCTCCTGCCTGCACACCGCAGCCCTTCCCTGGGCCGGTCAGCGCCCCAGTGCTCTCCACTGGTCCTCTACTAAGAGGCCTCTCTTCCCCCACAAGCACTCTTCCTCTCATTGCCCACCTGGGACCCTATTCCTCCCCCTCCTACTCATGCCCACGTCCCTGGTGCCTGCCCAGTCTCACCTTCCTCCACTCTGCCAGGTCCAATACATCTCAGACTTCTTCAAAGCCCGACCCCCACAGCACTGCCCGAAGGAGGAGGAGCTGGAACGGAAGCCCAGCCTGTCACTGACAGTGACCCTGGGCGAGGCTGACCACAGCCACTATGGGTACCCGCACTCCTCCTCCTGAGGCTGGACGCCTCCCAGGCAGGGAGTGGCTGAGAGTCCAGCTGAGGCCGGCCCCCCAGGTGGTCCCTCTGGCCCTGGGTAGGCACTGAGGGCTCCGGACAGACTCCAGGAGCCCTGGGCTGATGGGAGCAGTGAGCAGGCTCTGCTGCCCCTGCCCTGCACAGGACCAGGGTTCTGGGGAAGCCTAGGTAACCCTGAGCATTTGGAGGGAGACCTGTTCCCGTAGCTCCCCAATATCGCCATTCTTTTATGGGTTAAGGAAGGGATTGTTTTGTAAAATGTAATGTACATGTGGTTTTTATTAAAATAGGGCATTGGTTTGATGAGTGGTCTCAGTGCCTCTGTTCCTTACGGCCATTCTGGGATGGTGTTCCTCCCGTCAGAGGGCTCTGCAGCTGTGACAGTGGAGGGCAGCAGCCAAGCCCGCCCCTTGCATTTCTCTCTGCATGGCGCTGGGGTCGAGGGTCAGGTGGGTCAGCACACCCCTCCCCTCTGCTCATGTCCACCCGTGCACCTGGTGGCCACGTTTCTGAAATGGGTAATTCAGGGGCTGGTTTCCCTGCAGTGATGGCAGAACACACAGAGCTTACTTTTTCAACAGGTGGGTAAAGGGTACATTTGTTTTTTTGTGCAGGGGGTAACTTAAGTATCTGCTGATGTTTTCTTTGCACCTAGAACCTCTCTTATTCCCTTACCCTGCAGGGTGTTCCTATCTGGCCTTAGCCTATGGGAAGGGCGGTGTAGCCCTGGGGGCAAAAATGCAGCCTGGGAGCCGCACCCAAGGGGCTGCGATGGAGACCTGCTCTTGGCGGATGGGAAGGAAGGTGACCCAGACCCTGCAGAACTCCAGCTGATCGTCAGGGACTTGCCTCCATGAAGGTGTCAGACGGGATCCTGACCGGGAAAGTCACACTGAAGCCTCCCAGGTATCCTAGGGTGCCCTAGCAGGCAGTGACACCCGAGGACTAAGGAGGCTGTGTCTGGGCTCAGAATGTATCTCTGGCAGTGGGTGGGAGAGAGGTTCCCAGCTAGATCTCACGGGCACAGTCACCTGCATCAGCAGAAAATGGGAATGACTCAAGTGCCCTGACACCAGCCGACACCTCCGTCTCCTCCCAGGCGCAATGGCCTTGAAAGCCAGGACCACAGTGAGGGTTGAGCACGAGTCTGTGGGAACAGCTGCAGTGCACAGGACTCTGGTGTGGTCTACTGGAGGCAGGTGGCCATGTTGGGACGAGCAGTGAAGACAGAGGAGCAGAGGAAGTTTGGAGTGAGGGAGCGGATGTGGCTGAGGCCGGCTGCTGGGGGAGTCTCAGTGCTTCAGAAAGAGCATGTGCACCTCATGGCTGAGAGCAGAGAAAGAAAGGGCTGTACTGACCAGAGCCATCCCCAGAGGGTCCTCAGGAGCCAGGAGGACTGCTCTGCATCTGTTAGGAAAAGCCAGGATGCAGGGTGTAGGGCTCGGAAATTCTCACAGGTTCCCAGTACCAAGATGGCAGGTAGGGCGGCAGTTAGGACACATTTCTCCACCCACACTGAGCTCTGGGGAAGCTCTCATGTGTAATTTTGGGTTTATACTGCCCACACCCTTATAGTTTCATGGAAAAATATACTATTTTCTCTCCTTGTACAAGGAGGATTTTTTTTTCTGTTGTTTCTCACAGGAAACTCAGGTTCTTAGCCATGTAAATATCATTTCCCATGGCTTTGTCCTCATGGCCCGGCATTTCTCCCACCTTCTGAGGTTAACTGGTTTTTGAAGCCCTCCTCCTGGCCGGGCACAGTGGCTCACGCCTGTAATCCCAGCACATTGGGAGGCCGCAGCTGGTGGATCACAAGGTCAGGGGATCGAGACCATCCTGGCCAACATGATGAAACCCTGTCTCTACTAAAAATGCAAAACTTAACTAGGCGTGGTGGTGGACACCTGTAATCCCAGCTATTTGGGAGGCTGAGGCAGGAGAATCACTCAAACCCGGGAGGCAGAGGTTGCAGCGAGCTGAGATTGCGCCACTGCTCTCTGGCCTGGTGACAGAGCGAGATTAGGTCTCAAAAGAAAAGAAAAGAAAACTCCTCCTGAGTATTTGATAATATGCCGGATTTTTTTGAATGTGTCAGCTACCATATGTTATTCTGGTTTTGTAGGAAACCATGCATACTTTGTTTTTTAGACAGAGTCTCATTCTGTTGCCCAGTCTGGAGTGCAGTGGTGCAATCACTGCTCACTGCAGCCTCGACCTCCCAGGCTCAAGCGATGCTCCTGCCTCAGCCTCCTGAGTAGCTAGGACGACAGTGCCCACCACCACACCCCACTTTCATGCTTACTTTTTTTTATAGGTGCATACTGAAGTATTTAGGAGTGAAATTTTGTGAGATATGCAAATTACAATATTTCATAATGTAAAAACATGAAGCAGACAGGGCAACATATTAGTAACTGTTAAATATGTTTCGTGTATGTGGGTATCATTATGCCACACTCTGGATTGCATTTTGAAAAATTTTAAGTCAAACAAGGAAAACGCTGCCTGAGAAAATTTTCCTAAGTTCAAAATGTCATTACTTTTACTTAGTGAGACAATATTTCTTCTTTTTCTTTTTTTTTTTTCTTTTTTTGAGGAGTCTTGCCCTGTTGCCCAGCCTAGAGTGCAGTGGTGTGATCTTGGCTCACTGTAATATCTGCCTCCTGGGTTCAAGCGATTCTCCTACCTCAGCCTCCCAAGTAACTTGGATTGCAGATGCATGCCACCAAACCCAGCTAATTTTCGTATTTTTAGTAGAGATGCCATTTTACCATGTTGGCGAGGCTGGTCTCTAACACCTGACCTCAGGTGATCCACCCGCCTGAGCCTCCAAAGTGCTGGGATTACAGGTGTGAGCCACCACACCTGGCTATTAATTCCTCAACTGAATTTCTGTTTGAATTGAAACAACATAAAATCCTAATTTCGATAACATTATTTACATTTTTTATGTTAGTTGCTAGAACCCAATGTGAGAAGGCAGCCTTTCGTCAACCTCACCTGGCAGTGGTGTGGCCTGCGGCCTTCTGGACAGCATTGGGGGTGGGGATTTGGGGGCGTCTGAGCCCCTGGGCTGGCTCAACAGTGCGGTCTGAGCCTTTTCCCAGAGGCTTCTTTGCCCCAAGCTGATTGTACACCCCCAGTCTCCTCAACAGCGAGAGGCACATTGTCCTGCTGTGTAGAGAATCTTAGTTCTTCTGTCTACTGTCACATATTTTCAGGAGCTGAACAGCTCCCAGGTCCCATCCCCTGTCTCAGAAATGACTTCTCAAGTCATGCCCTGCCACAGCATTTTGTTACGTGTTTTGTTGTTGTTCCTTGTTTTGAGATAGGGTTCCACTCTTCTTGCCCAGGCTGGAGTGCAGTGGCACAACCTCAACTCACTGCAACCTCCGCCTTCTGGGTTCAAGCAATTCTCCTGCCTCAGCCTCCCGAATAGTTGAGATTACAGGCACCTGCCACCACGCCCAGCTAATTTTTTGTATTTTTATAGAGACGGGGTTTCACCATGTTGGCCAGACTGGTTTCAAACTCCTGACCTCAAGTGATCCACCTGCCTCAGCCTCCCAAAATGCTGAGATTACAGGTGTGAGCCACTGCACCTGGCCGAGCCTCTTCTGTGACAGTTGTGATTTGTTGGATCTAAGCCCAGTTT
Source organism: Sapajus apella (assembly GCF_009761245.1). Taxonomy (NCBI): domain Eukaryota; kingdom Metazoa; phylum Chordata; class Mammalia; order Primates; family Cebidae; genus Sapajus; species Sapajus apella. The sequence continues at coordinate 8,934 of NW_022438810.1, forward strand.
TGTTTTTACTCTGACTTGCTGTTTTATAAGCTGTCGGCCTAGTTTAGACATTTTAATGGCATTACAGGGATGGGAAATCCCTGGGAAGAATTAGCTGACGAGGCAAGGTGTGTGGTGAGGGCATTGCATGGCAGGCAGAAGTTTAGGTTATTTGGGATTACTAAGTTACAGCAATGGAATTTATGAATGAATTAGCCGAGTGAGTGAATAAATGACTGAGTAAAGAAGACTTACCTGAGGCCGGGTGCAGTGGCTCACGCCTGTAATCCCAGCACTTTGGGAGGCCAAGGCGGGCAGAGCACCTGAGGTCAGGAGGTCGCAACTAGCGTGACCAACATGGAGAAACCCTGTCTCTACTAAAAAAACAAGCAAACAAACAAACAAAAAAAACAAATTGACTGGGCGTGGTGGTACATTCCTGTGATCCCAGCTACTCAGGAGGCTGAGACAGGAGAATCACTTGAATCTGAGACGTGGAGGTTGCCGTGAGCCGAGGTCACGCCATTGTACTCCCACCTGGGTGACAGGAGCGAAACTCCATCTCAAAGAAAAAAAAATGACTTACCTGTAATTCCGAGGCCCTCTGCCCTCACCTGGAGTCAGGGCACGAAGGATGACAGGTGTGGACGGGAGGGCGTCGCTGCAGGTGCTCACCTGTCTGGCTGGAAACCCCGTGTGGACAGGCAATGCAGCCACAGCAGCTGGTGCGCTTACGTCCTTCAGGGGCTTCCTGAGTCCAGGGCCACACCATGGGCCACACCTCAGGGAATCCAAAACGGCACATGAGGGACGTTTCGTCACAACTGAGCAATATGTACAGCAGTGGAGGTATCTAACAGGAAAGGCAGCTCTATGCTCTTGGAGGGGTTTGGGTGTTTTCCTTTATTGAGACAGAGTCTCACTCTGCTGCCCAGGCTGGAGTGCGGTGTTGCAATCACTGCTCACTGCAGCCTCGACCTCCCAGGCTTAAGCAATCCTCCTGCCTCAAGCTCCCGAGTAGCTGGAAGTACAGATATGTGTGACCACACCCGGCTCATTTTTGTATTTTTTGTAGAGACAGGGGTTCTGCCATGTTGCCCAGGGTGGTCTCGAATTCCCGGTCTCAAGCAGTCCTCCTGCCAGCCTCCCAGAGTGCTGGAATTACAAGCGTGAACCCCTGCACCTGGCCAATGGTATGGGTTGTCTTTTTTTTGCTTTTTGTTTTTTTTGAGACAGAGTCTTGCTCTGTCACCCACGCTGGAGTGCAGTGGCACAATCTTGGCTCACTGCAACCTCTGCCTCCTGGGTTTAAGCGATTCTCCTGCCTCAACTTCCCGAGTAGCTGGGATTACAGGCACCCATCACCATGTCCAGCTAATTTTTGTATTTGTAGCAGAGACGGGGTTTCGCCATGTTGGTCAGGCTGGTCTAGAATTCCTGACTTCGTGATCCACCTGCTTCAGCCTCCCAAAGTGCTGGGATTACAGGCGTGTGCCACTGTGTATGGCTAGTATGGTTTTTAAAAAGACAAAATGGTTTTCAAATCATGAATCAAAAGAACAGTAGCTAAATGAAATTAAAGTCCATGTTAGTAAGGAAAAATCACATGCCAATGCTTCCTGTGAGGCAGATGGCACAATTGATCTTCAAAGGCTCATGTGGAATTGATATTACCTTGCTGAGTTCTCCAGCCCTATTTCAGATTCAAAGTTTTACATTTTTGGAACCAACCAATTAATTGATAAAACATCCTAGTCCACATCCTGACCTATTATAAATATTTGAAAGCACCTTCATCTAGACATTGGACAATTAGTTGAAAATCCTAGACAGTTAAGCAGGTGATTTATAATATTTGTGGACATTGAGATGCAGGGTAGGTCCAGGTGTGGTGGCTCATGCCTGTAATCCCAGCACTTTGGGAAGCCGAGGCAGGTGGTTTACCTGAGGTCAGGAGTTTGAGACCAGCCCGGCCAACATGGTGAAACCCTGTCTCTACTAAAAAGACAAAAATTAGCCAGGTATAGTGGCACACGTAGTCCCAGCTACTCAGGAGGCTGAGGCAGGAGACTCTCTTGAACCCAGGAGGCAGAGGTTGCAGCATTGAGCTGAGATTGTGCTACGGAACTCCAGCCTGGGTGAGAGAGCAAGACTCCATCTCTAAAGAAGAAAAAAAGATTGGGCATGGTGGCTCACACCTGTAATCTCAGCACTTTGGGAGGTTGAGGCAGCGGGTCACGAGGTCAGGAGTTCAAGACCAGCCTGGCCAACATGGTGAAACCCCATCTCTACTAAAAATACAAAAATTAGCTGGTGCAGTGGCCAGTCACTGTAATCCCAGCTAGTCAGGGTGCTGAGGCAGGAAAATCATTTGAACCCAGGTGGTGAAGGTTGCAGTGAGCTGAGATCGCACCACTGCACTCCAGCCTGGGAGACAGAGCAAGACTCCGTCTTGAAAAAAAAAAAAATACAACAACAAAAACCAACCCGGGGAGGGTGTGACTTCCGAAGCTTAGAGCAAGCACACATCCAGTGTTAACATCACCCAAGAATCCAGCAGCTCCTTGTCACCTCCTGTTGTGCAGCAAATTCTGGACCCCATGGAGACTGAGACACAAACTGCCACCTTCAGAAACTTTAGACCTGGGAAAAGTCCTCACACTTCAGAATGTCACATCCTGCCAGTGTTTTCTTCTCCTTCGAGGAGACTTGCTCCCGGCGGTATTGTTAGCATGGCTGCCTCTCAGGTGGGAGTGCAGCTGGGAGAGAAGCATGTTCATGTCATGCAACATGAATTCAAACAATAAAACAGCCACACCACCCGTGGAGATTTGTTTCACAGACCCCGACTTAGGCACAGATGAATGAATGCACTCACAACCAGGACAGTGATTTTGAATGGGGTGGGGATGTTTGTTAACTGCTTTTAGAGGGTGTTTTTAGCAAACGTGGCCATGACTCCCTGTACCTTCTTATATTTATTTGGTATAGATTGAATAACAGAGGCTTTAAGTTAACACACTTGTGGATAATTAACATGGTTCAAAGAGTGGTTTTGAATGATAAAAGCTTTTGGTTTTGGGCCCAGAGAAAACACCCTTCACGTGTAATTCCCCTTCGACCTCCTGCTGAGAGGACTGTTTAGCACAGGGTTTACATGAGTGAACAGTTATAGAGACAATGG
>NW_022438811.1:0-12089 GCF_009761245.1 Sapajus apella
TGTGTGTGTGTGTGTGTGTGTGTGTGTGTGTGTGTGTGTGTGTGTGTCCTATTGATGCTATTTCTCCTAAGAAACCTAAAGCAAGTTCCAAAATGGAATTTTGCGCAATTACACAAATGACTACTCAAATAACAAATCAGCCAATAGCCTGGGCTATTACCTTACTTGCATAAAACTTTTGAGTATTTCAATAATTTTCAAAAAGCCAATTAAATAATAATTTGGTAGTTAGCATTCATATAGGATGATAGAATATTAGGACTGGAAAAACCTAGAACCACTTGAAAGCTCTTAGAGGTTATCTAAATTGAACCCCTTCATTGTAAACATAAGGAAAAATTTATAAAAACTAAGTGACTTACCCTGGCCCAAGTCAATGAAAGACAAAACCATCAATCAAGACATGTCTTCAGACTGTCTTTATCAAATCTTCTTTCCACTGCATTATATTGTTGTTTTTATAGCTGTAACTATAATTTGCCCTGAAGTCTCTGCACTTTCTCCTATGAACATAAGACACTAGAAGATGGCTAGTTGAATGCAAGCAAGAGTGTAATCTACTCCCCTGTAGAATGGAATAAAGTTTAACCATATAACCTCCCAAGTGGCAGTCAGCCAGTGACACATAACTACTAATCACTGATACTGAATGATCACACTCATGAGACCAACTTCCCAGAATAAAATTATGATAACTATAGGTAAAGAACAGAATATACTTTACTGCCTCTACATTTATCTAACTTCAAAACATTTTTCTAAATATTTAAGGAACAAAGTCCTTCTGGTTGGGGTAATTTTACAGTAAGTCACAAGAGAAAGTATTAAGAAAATTAATTAATTCCACAATTCAAAGTCAGAAGCAAGTGCTTGGGATGGATGATTGAGAGCCATTTACACAGGCAAACTCCCTGAAAGACAAAACATGCAGAAACTGAGCAATATCAAGGAACTATTCACATACTGAACACCAAGAGAGACTTCATGCTATTCAGAGACGGGATCTGGATCTGAGAATAGAACACAAATTACCAACTGGGTACTGTCTACTTGACACTCTAGATTCGAATGCTATTAGGTTGGTGCAAAAGTACTTGTGGTTTTTGCAAGCTCATTTAACCAAAATTTCCAGGACTTAACCTACTTAAAATGATCAAATATCATCAAAAGCTATCAACAATTAAAAATATCACCCTTTTCCAGCACCTTCCAGATGCACTCTCTTGATTTAGAGTCCATTAAATGAAGTAATAAATACACACAAACACTCTCACACACATATATATTTATTTATTTATATAATAACATTTCATCATAAAGTCACTGGGATCATGTTGTCAGCACACATGCCAAATTGTACTTCAACTATTACTATAGGTTTTCATTTTAAAATTATTTATAGCAATTTCCTTTGTTTGCATGCTTTGGATGTCTGGTGTCTGAGTCAAAAGAGAAAAGAATCCCACTACTTCTACATTAAATTTGAAAAGTATTATTAATTTCCTGTAAATTTGCATTCATCATATTGTTGTGTTACAAAGCATTGGCAACAACCAATGATCAAAAAGAAATGGGACTTTTTTGCTGAAGAAGTAGAATTAAGCCCTGAATCTTACCACCTCCACACATACACATATATCTGTCCTACATACACAGAACTACACATATCCTAACACTCTCTAAGTCTAACCTTCACTCCAATTTTCTCTTGCAAATGCCAAGATGGAGGCAGAGCTCAGTTTAATTTCTGTGGTGGTTGTTTTTAACAAATGAAGGCAAGCCTACCTTTATTATGGCCACCATAAATGAATTAAACTAGAAGAATTTGCTGAGAAAACCAATTTTCTGACAGTCCTAAATGTGAGTATTACTAAGCCTGGTAAAAAGCCTTCATATTGGTATAATCTTCTACTTGTGTAGTCTAGAAGAGAATACTGAATAAAGAACTCATTAAAAAAAATAGTTGATCCAATGTAGTTTACAACATATTCTGTGTATCTACAGTGTATCTATGAGTGTGGCATGGGGGCATACTGGACACTGGGACCAACTACATTCAGAAGTGAAAAATGGCCATGGATTATACCTAAGTAGATAATCTACAGATAAACAATAGATAATTAGTTATAATGATAATAATGCAGCAACTACTTATTTCTCTAGTTCAATAATATTTGTATATAAAACTCACCAGCAAAGGGGAACATATATGTTGAATACAGCTACAAGTGGCCATTTCATAAAAATGCTTTCAATGTTAAAAAAAAAAGAACCCTATCTTCACTGATCTACTTTCATTCTGTTCAAGATACTTTCCTACAACTTCATATTCTCACTAACCAAATGTTTTTCATACCACATGTGTTCATCCTACTTAAAATGGATGAGTAAGGCTGTATTTTATGTGTATTAGGTAATTCTTTCCTATGATACTTGCCAAAAAATATGTTTTCTTTTGTTTTAGTTTCTTCAGGTTAGATTCTAGTTGGGACATACCAGTCAAACTGCTGTATTTATTTATTTTGACACTCAAAAATAATTTTACTTGCTACGGAGTGGGAGTATAATTTAAACATCTGCTGCTGAAACACCCATCTTTGATACAAGGCCTACCCATTGGCAGAGTAATAAGCATTCCCAAAAATAAATACATAACACACACTCTAAACACATTTGTACCACACGTTGAAAAATAAAAGGAACAGATTTCCTTTTGGATCATGGATAAATGTATCATTTCCCTGGAAAACAAGGCTCAGCCAATTTGTCAAAATAATTATTGAGTTCAAAGTAGGAAGTCTTTTTTTTTTTTTTTTGCCTACTGGATTTAAGATATTTGAACTTATTATAATAGAGAGGATTTAAATAGCCGTCCTGTGCATATTGACATTCTGAAAATAAGAACTATAAGCACCTGCTTTTAAATTGCTCCCCAAATGTTCCCAGAAAGCCAGAGATCTAAGCCAAAGAGATTACCACATGCCTTCTATCTCATTCATGAATTTCTAGAGCTCCAAATAAAATTGTAAGTAATTTACATCTGCAATATACAGACTGAATTAAATTTCATGTTCAATCTATCCCCCTAGAAATGTTGAAGTTATGAAGGCATTATGAAGTTATAATACCAGGCAAATTCCAGGCAGCCTGTAACCTCATTCCAAGCAGAATTCTTAAGTTAATCAAGCTAAGAGTATTTGCCCTCTACCATGTTGCTAATAACCAGATCCAAGCCCCGAACTCTACTACCGCTTCATCTGTAGCTCTGCTACTTATCTTCTAAAATCAGCAAAAGTTTCTTTTTTAACACTTAATAAGCAGCAAGCATACAAAAGAACTGTCTTCTACACATTATCCTGGAAAGTCTTCATATCTTTTAAGAGAAAAGTAATTTCACAGATGTGCCTGAATAAAAACAAATTTCAGTTGTCTGAAAAAAAAGCATCTTTAAACGAACCAGTAACAATGACTGCTTGAAGAAACATGGCTTGTTCAGTTTTGAAAGTCCTACTAACCACTCCACTGATCTCTACTCTAGAATCAAAAATCTTAGGGTCTTTTCTCTTCCTGTCATGTGTTATAGAAAAAAAAAATACTCATAAAAGCATTCTATCTTTTTTTCCTACGAAAGTACTAGAGTCACATAGGGTTTATATGTAAATAAATAACACTCATTTTGCCTTAACATTTTTTTGTCATTTTAACATTTATGTTAATCCATAGATCTATATTATTATTAGCTTATGTGTTCAAGATTTCTTAGGGGCATCATGTGACTTTTTAAATTTAATATAAATTAGAAACATTCCATACTCTCCACCACAATCAGAAGACCCCGTTGTTACTTAGACATCTCCATGTCTTCTGTCAAACAACCAAATCAAGTCAACAGATGTGGGCTTGAGAAGCACCCTTCATCATCCCAAACTGTACTCCCCTATCTGCTTGGCGCTCATGGCTCTACTCCCCTTTAGTTTTCCCCATTTCAACTTTGACTCCTGGTCTTCCTACTGTGTGGTTCTTGGTCATTACTAAATGACTTAAAGGTATTTTTTCATTCATCTTCTCCTTCATCCTGAGTGACTCTAAACTCTCACTCCTGCTGGTTCCTCCATTTCCAGTTTGAAGAGATCTTGTTATTTTATATGATTTTAGATAAGTAGGATGAGTAATAGTTACTTCAGTTCTTACGGAGATGGGCTTATTTTTAGCAAGCCGCCAAAAAATATAAATTATATGTTGAGTAAGCTCTCTATATACACATATATGGCTTTTTTCAAGCCTCAGTCAGTCCATTGAGCTATCATAGCCTACATTTTATATATAAACGTGTAAATGGTTTGTAAAAAAAATTTCTTTGAAACGGAGTCTCATTTTGTCATGCAGGCTAGAGAGCACTAACACCATCTTGGCTCACTGCAATCTCTATCTACCAGGTTCAAGCCATCTTCATGCCTCAGTCTCCCAAGTAGCTGGGCTTATAGGTATGTGCCACCATGCCCAGCTAATTATTGCATTTTTAGTAGAGACAGGGGCTTCACTACATTGGCTAGACTGTTCTTGAACTCCTGACCTCGAGTGATCTGCTGGTCTCAGCCTCCCAAAGTGCTGGGATTACAGGTGTGAGCCATCATGCCTGGCCAAAAACCAAAAAAAATTTAATGATTTTCCTAAAATTTCCTAAAAAATACCTTTAAGTCATTTAGCAATGGCCAAGAACCACATATTTTCTATGTGATTCAGCCTAAAAGGGGTAAATAAAACACATCCGGTATTACCCAGGACTTCAGCACACATACACATGAAGTAAGGGACAAATTTCTGGCTTCATGACAGCTACTAGCAAATTTCCTAATCTCTTATTAATGATTTCCCCAAAATGTGGTTCACAACCATTCCATGAGAAAATACTCAATTTCGATTTTAAACCTATGATTTGTATCAAATCTTCATTGCTATTTTTAAGGATGTGGCCTTATTTAATTTCAATAATGTGGTAATTACTACTCCATGTGTAAAACAGCCAATTTAGAACCAGCTTTTATAATTTTTCTTTTACCAATTTAAGATCACTAGGTGTAAACTGAGTTATTATAAGTGGAAAACAGTCTAACATCAGTTGCTATTTAAATTGTGACATATTGTCATCTGTTGCTTTATAATTTGTGCCAAATTACTTCAACCCAAGCAAAGCATATGAAATTCTCATTGGATTTGCATATGCTGAAGTTATTGTTAACCTCTGAAACATTAAATATGATATGGTTACAGTTTTGTCCACACCTATGTGCATTAGTAAGAACAGAAAAAAGTTAATATATCATCTACTGATATATAAAGTGAAATATATTCCTGCTATAACTCTACTGCTAATGGAGAATAGAAAATTCAAACAGGACCATTAGCAAGAAATAAATTCAACAGAAGTCATACCTTTTAAAAAATTAGTTATTCATCAAGCAACTATTCATTGTATGAACTTCTTAAATTTGCCAAACCTTGGGTGTTGGGGGTTCTCAGTATCATAATAAGATTTAATTTTTACAAACACATCAACACTATTCAAATAAACATTTTCATTGCCTTCAAATATTTCATATAAGGATCATCTTGGTTGGTCATAAACTTATTTCGAAAATGTAACTCAAATTAGTTTTGTAACTCATGTAGAATGACCTTCATAGTCAATAGAACTTCAAACATTATTACTTTGAAGTCACCTCTTAAAAATATTGCAGCCATAAAATTAAAATATATTTAAAATACATTTAAAGATAAAATATATCTTTAAATGTTCTAGTCACAAACCTCATGTTATAGATGAAAAAGGAAAGAAAGCCTAAAGAAAATAAATAATTTGCTTAATGATATAGACTTAGTTATACATGTAAAACCAGGACTATTACTTATAACTAATTAGTAGATCCAGAAATAAATATAAAAAAGCTCTTTAATATCTCTTATTTCTGTGTTAAAAATATTTGCTAGGTGTTAAGCAACAGATTTCATCTGATTAACAATGATCAAATAATATTCAAAATCACACAACTGAAGATTACTAACAAAAATATCCATGAAGATAATCAAATACATGTAATAAAATAATTACAAATTTTTATCCTGAATTTAAAGATATAAAAATTCAAATTTTCAAAAGTACTGAGAAGAGTAAAATGAGATGCTCTTTCTTTGCTTGTCAGAGTCTATATCAGAAATTTTTCTTGAAATGCTTTTGCAAAGTCCATAACTGGGCAGATCCAAGATGGCCATTTAGGAACAACTCAGGATTGCAGCCCCTTGTGAAAGCGCAGAGGGTGAGTGCACACCGCATTTTTATTGCCCACAGACTAGGAAATTCCCAGACGGAGGAGCTCCACAGGTCGCCAGTGCAGCTGTTTCGGCCAGCACGGCTGTGCCGGCCGGCACCGCTGCTTTGCCCCGCGCGGCTACTTTGTCAGCACCCCGGAGCAGCGGTTCTCCGTACAAAATACACTGGTCTGGGTGCCCTTTTGGCTGGCGATTGGAGCCACGGGAAGTCGCCCATTCATCTGTTTAAAAAGGGGACTGAGCAGGGAACCAGGACAGTAGATTCCAGGGGGAAAAAAAAAGCGCCACAAACCTCAGTGCCGCTGTTTAAGCCAGTGCAGCGAGTGGCCGCAGGGGAAAACAAACAGGCCCCAGGGCCTCTTCAACAGGTGACTGGAACACCAACTTTAAAAAGGCTCTGAGAAAGGAAGCCAGGAGATCAGGCTCGGCTGGTCCCACCCCCACAAAAGAACAGCAACCAGAAACTCTCTGGATTGAGAGTTTCACAGCAAGCGAAGCTGAACCCGGGACGGTCCAGCTCTGAGGGGGAGGGGAGTCCGCCATTACCGAGGCAGCCCGCCACTACAGAGGTAGTCAGCCAATGCTGAGGCAGCCCGCTGTTGCCAAGGCAACCCACCATTACAGAGAGACTCCATCTTAAAAGAGGCAGGCCACCCTTGCCGAGGCAGTTCTAACTATACCCATATAAATAGGACTGCAGGGAAGTTCACTCGGCAGCTGGGTGGAGCCCACAACAGCTCAGCAAAGCCTCTACAGGCAGACAGTGACTAGGCTGCCTCCTTGCTGGGCAGGGCAGTTCTGAAGAAAAAAAAAAGAAGGCAGCAGTATAACCGAAACTCATAAAGCCCTAAATCCCTGGGACAGAACACCTGGGAACAAAAAGCAGTTTATGAGTTCTGCTGCAGCAGACCTAAACGTACCTACCCAGCAGCTTTGAATGAACAACGGAGCTCACAGCTCAGCATTTGAGCTCCTATAAAGAAGAGACTGTCTCCTCAAGCAGCTCCCTGACCCCTGTATATCCAAAGAGCCACCTCATAAAGGAGAGATCAGACTGACACCCGGCGGGTATCCTTTGGGACAAAGATAGCAGAAGAAGAAAGCTGGTAACAACCCTTACTGTTCTGCAGCTGCTGCAGGTGATCCCCAGGCAAGCAGGGCCTGGAGTGGACCCCAGCAGACCTACAGCAGAGGGGCCAGACTGTCAGAAGGAAAACCAAGAAACAGAAATAACCTCATAATCGACAAACAGAACGTTCACTCAGAGACCCAATCTGAAAGCCAGCAACTACAAAGACGACAGGTGGATAAATCCATAAAGATGGGAAGAAACCTGAGCAAAAAGGATGAAAACACCCGAAACCAGAACACCTCTCCTCCTACAAGGGATCACAACTCCTCACCAGCAAGCGAACAAGGTTGGATGGAGAACGAGTGTGATGAAATGACAGAATCAGACTACAGAAGGTGGGTAGTAATAAACTTTTGTGAACTAAAAGAACATGTTCTAACCCAATGCAAAGAAACTAAGAACTTTGAAAAAAGATTTGATGAAATGCTAAGAAGAATGGACAAAATAGAAAGGAATATAAGTGAATTGATGGAGCTGAAAAACACAACATGAGAACTTCGCAAAGCATGCACAAGTATCAACAGCCGAATTGACCAAGCAGAAGAAAGGATATCAGAGGTCGAAGATCAACTAAATGAAATAAAACAAGAAGGCAAGAATAGAGAAAAAAGGGTAAAAAGGAATGAACAAAGTCTCCCAGAAATGTGGGACTATGTGAAAAGACCTAATCTACGTTTGATAGGTGTACCTGAATGTGACGAAGAGAATGAATCCAAGCTGGAAAATACTCTTCAGGATATTATCCAGGAAAACTTCCCCAACCTAGCAAGGCAGGCAAACATTCAAGTCCAGGAAATACAGAGAACACCACAAAGATATTCGTCAAGAAGAGCAACCCCAAGGCACATAATCGTCAGATTCACCAGGGTCGAAATGAAGGAGAAAATACTAAGGGCAGCCAGAGAGAAAGGTCGGGTTACCCACAAAGGGAAGCCCATCAGACTCACAGCAGATCTCTCAGCAGAAACCCTACAAGCCAGAAGAGAGTAGGTGCCAGTATTCAACATCCTTAAGGAAAAGAACTTTCAACCCAGGATCTCCAATCGAGCCAAACTAAGCTTCATAAGTGAAGGAAAAATAAAATCCTTTGTGAACATGCAAGTACTCAAAGATTTCGTCACCACCAGGCCAGTGTTACAAGAGCTCCTGAAAAAGGCTCTATGCATATAAAGGAACAACCAGTACCAGCCACTCCAAAAACATGCAAAATGGTAAAGAGAATCAACACAATAAAGAACCTACATCAACTAATGGACAAAACAACCAGCTAGCACCAAAATGGCAGTATCAAATTCACACATAACAATATTAACCCTAAATATAAATGGACTAAATGCCCCAATCAAAAGACACAGACTGGCAAATTGGATAAAAAGACAAAACCCATCAGTGTGCTGTATCCAGGAAACCCATCTCACATGCAAGGATACACAAAGGCTCAAAATAAAGGGATGGAGGAAGATTTACCAAGCAAATGGAGAGCAAAAAAAAAGCAGGAGTTGCAATTCTCATCTGTGATAAATTAGACTTTAAAGCAACAAAGATCAAAAGAGACAAAGAAGGACATTACATAATGGTAAAAGGATCAAAGCAACAAGAAGAGCTAAGAATCCTAAATATATACGCACCCAATACAGCAGCACCCAGATACATAAGGCAAGTTCTTAATGACTTACAAAGAGACTTAGACTCCCACACATTATAGTGGGAGACTTTAACACCCCATTGTCAATATTAGACAGATCAACCAGACAGAAAATTAACAAGGATATCCAGGACTTGAACTCAGACCTGGACCAAGCCAACCTAATAGACATTTACAGAACTCTCCAACCCAAATCCACAGAATATACATTCTCCTCAGCACCACATCACACCTACTCTAAAATTGACCACATAATTGGGAGTAAATCACTCCTCAGCAAATGCAAAAGAACGGAAATCATAACAAACAGTCTCTCAGAAAACAGTGCTATCAAGTTAGAACTCAGAATTCAAAAACTAACCCAGAACTGCACAGCTTCATGGAAACTGAACAACTTGCTCTTGAATGTTGACTAGATAAACAATGAAATGAAGGCAGAAATAAAGATGTTCTTTGAAACCAACGAGCATGAAGACACAGCATACCAGAATCTCTGGGACACATTTAAAGCAGTCTCTAGAGGAAAATATATAGCAATAAGTGCCCACATGAGAAGCAAGGAGAGATCAAAAATTGACACCCTATCGTCAAAATTAAAAAAGCTAGAGGAGCAAGATCAAAAAAATTCAAAGTCTAGCAGAAGACAAGAAATAGCTAAGATCAGAGCAGAGCTGAAGGAGATAGAGACACAAAAAACCCTTCAAAAAATCAATAAATCCAGGAGCTGGTTTTTCAAAAAGATCAACAAAATAGACAGACCACTAGCCAGATTAATAAAAAAGAAAAGAGAGAGAGAATAACCAAATTGATGCAATAAAAAACGATCAAGGGGATATCACCACAGATTCCACAGAAATTCAAACCAGCATCAGAGATTATTACAAACAACTCTATGCACATAAACTAGTAAACCTGGAAGAAATGGATAAATTCCTGGACACTTGCCTCCTCCCAAGCCTAAACCAGGAAGAAGCCGAAACCGTGAACAAACCCATAACAAGGTCTGAAGTTAAGGCAGCAATTAAGAGCTTACCACCCAAAAAAAGCCCAGGTCCAGATGGGTTCACAGCTGAATTCTACCAGACATACAAAGAGGAGCTGGTACCATTCCTTCTGAAACTATTCCAAACAATACAAAAAGAGGGAATTCTTCCCAAGTCATTTTATGAGACCAACATCATCCTGATATCAAAACCCGGTAGAGACTCAACAAGAAAAGAAAATTTCAGGCCAATATCCATGATGAACATAGATGCAAAAATCTTCAATAAAATACTGACAAGCTGATTGCAACAGCACATGAAAAAGCTTATCCACCATGATCAAATAGGCTTCATCCCAGGGATGCAAGGCTGGCTCAACATACGCAAGTCTATAAACGTAATTCACCACAGAAACAGAACCAAAGACAAAAACCACATGATTATCTCAATTGATGCAGAGAAGGCCTTCGACAAAATTCAACAGCCCTTTATGCTAAAAACCCTCAATAAGCTAGGTATTGATGGAACATATCTCAAAATAATAAAAGCTATTTATGACAAACCAACAGCCAATATCATCCTTAATGGGCAAAAACTGGAAGCATTCCCCTTGAAATCTGGCACTAGATAAGGATGCCCTCTCTCACCACTCCTATTCAATATAGTACTAGAAGTTCTAGCCAGAGCAATCAGGCAGAAAAAGAAATAAACGGCATTCAAATAGGAAAGGAGGAAGTCAAATTGTCTCTATTTGCAGATGACATGATTTTATATCTAGAAGACCCCATCATCTCAGCCCCAAATCTCCTGAAACTGGTAAGCAACTTCAGCAAAGTCTCAGGATACAAAATCAATGTGCAAAAATCACATGCATTCCTATACACCAATAACAGACTTAAAGAGAGCCAAATCAAGAACAAACTTCCATTCACAATTGCCACAAAGAGAATAAAATACCTAGGAATACAACTAACAAGGAACGTAAAGGACCTCTTCAAGGAGAACTACAAGCCACTGCTCAACGAAATAAGAGAGGACACAAACAGATGGAGAAACATTCCACATTCATGGTTAGGAAGAATCAATATTGTGAAAATGGCCATACTGCCCAAAGTAATTTACAGATTCAATGCTATCCCCATCAAGCTACCAATGACCTTCTTTGCAGAACTGGAAAAAACCACCTTAAACTTCATATGGAACCAAAAGAGAGCCCGCATAGCCAAGTCAATTCTAAGCAAAAAGAACAAAGCGGGAGGCATCACAATACCGGACTTCAAATTGTACTGCAAGGCTACAGTAATCAAAACAGCATGGCACTGGTACCAAAACAGAGATATAGACCAATGGAACAGAACAGAGGTCTCGGAGGCAACACAACATTCTACAACCATCTGATCTTTGACAAACCAGACAAAAATAAGCAATGTGGAAAGGATTCCCTGTTTAATAAATGGTGTTGGGAAAACTGGCTAGCGATGTGCAGAAAGCAGAAACTGGACCCCTTCCTGACACCTTACACTAAAATTAACTCCAGATAGATTAAAGACCTAAACATAAGACCTAACACCATAAAAACCCTAGAAGAAAATCTAGGCAAAACCATTCAGGACATAGGCATAGGCAAGGACTTCATGACCAAAACACCAAAAGCATTGACAACAAAAGCCAAAATAGATGAATGGGACCTAATCAAACTCCACAGCTTCTGCACAGCAAAAGAAACAATCATTAGAGTGAATCGGCAACCAACAGAATGGGAAAAAATTTTTACTGTTTACCCATCTGACAAAGGGCTCATATCCAGGATTTACAAAGAACTAAAACAGATTTACAAGAAAAAAATTAACAAGCCCATTCAAAAGTGGGCATAGGATATGAACAGATACTTTACAAAAGAAGACATTCATGAGGCCAACAAACATATGAAAAAATGCTCATCATCACTGGTCATTAGAGAAATGCAAATCAAAACTACATTGAGATACCATCTCACGCCAGT
>NW_022438812.1:0-12089 GCF_009761245.1 Sapajus apella
TGTGTGTGTGTGTGTGTGTGTGTGTGTGTGTGTGTGTGTGTGTGTGTCCTATTGATGCTATTTCTCCTAAGAAACCTAAAGCAAGTTCCAAAATGGAATTTTGCGCAATTACACAAATGACTACTCAAATAACAAATCAGCCAATAGCCTGGGCTATTACCTTACTTGCATAAAACTTTTGAGTATTTCAATAATTTTCAAAAAGCCAATTAAATAATAATTTGGTAGTTAGCATTCATATAGGATGATAGAATATTAGGACTGGAAAAACCTAGAACCACTTGAAAGCTCTTAGAGGTTATCTAAATTGAACCCCTTCATTGTAAACATAAGGAAAAATTTATAAAAACTAAGTGACTTACCCTGGCCCAAGTCAATGAAAGACAAAACCATCAATCAAGACATGTCTTCAGACTGTCTTTATCAAATCTTCTTTCCACTGCATTATATTGTTGTTTTTATAGCTGTAACTATAATTTGCCCTGAAGTCTCTGCACTTTCTCCTATGAACATAAGACACTAGAAGATGGCTAGTTGAATGCAAGCAAGAGTGTAATCTACTCCCCTGTAGAATGGAATAAAGTTTAACCATATAACCTCCCAAGTGGCAGTCAGCCAGTGACACATAACTACTAATCACTGATACTGAATGATCACACTCATGAGACCAACTTCCCAGAATAAAATTATGATAACTATAGGTAAAGAACAGAATATACTTTACTGCCTCTACATTTATCTAACTTCAAAACATTTTTCTAAATATTTAAGGAACAAAGTCCTTCTGGTTGGGGTAATTTTACAGTAAGTCACAAGAGAAAGTATTAAGAAAATTAATTAATTCCACAATTCAAAGTCAGAAGCAAGTGCTTGGGATGGATGATTGAGAGCCATTTACACAGGCAAACTCCCTGAAAGACAAAACATGCAGAAACTGAGCAATATCAAGGAACTATTCACATACTGAACACCAAGAGAGACTTCATGCTATTCAGAGACGGGATCTGGATCTGAGAATAGAACACAAATTACCAACTGGGTACTGTCTACTTGACACTCTAGATTCGAATGCTATTAGGTTGGTGCAAAAGTACTTGTGGTTTTTGCAAGCTCATTTAACCAAAATTTCCAGGACTTAACCTACTTAAAATGATCAAATATCATCAAAAGCTATCAACAATTAAAAATATCACCCTTTTCCAGCACCTTCCAGATGCACTCTCTTGATTTAGAGTCCATTAAATGAAGTAATAAATACACACAAACACTCTCACACACATATATATTTATTTATTTATATAATAACATTTCATCATAAAGTCACTGGGATCATGTTGTCAGCACACATGCCAAATTGTACTTCAACTATTACTATAGGTTTTCATTTTAAAATTATTTATAGCAATTTCCTTTGTTTGCATGCTTTGGATGTCTGGTGTCTGAGTCAAAAGAGAAAAGAATCCCACTACTTCTACATTAAATTTGAAAAGTATTATTAATTTCCTGTAAATTTGCATTCATCATATTGTTGTGTTACAAAGCATTGGCAACAACCAATGATCAAAAAGAAATGGGACTTTTTTGCTGAAGAAGTAGAATTAAGCCCTGAATCTTACCACCTCCACACATACACATATATCTGTCCTACATACACAGAACTACACATATCCTAACACTCTCTAAGTCTAACCTTCACTCCAATTTTCTCTTGCAAATGCCAAGATGGAGGCAGAGCTCAGTTTAATTTCTGTGGTGGTTGTTTTTAACAAATGAAGGCAAGCCTACCTTTATTATGGCCACCATAAATGAATTAAACTAGAAGAATTTGCTGAGAAAACCAATTTTCTGACAGTCCTAAATGTGAGTATTACTAAGCCTGGTAAAAAGCCTTCATATTGGTATAATCTTCTACTTGTGTAGTCTAGAAGAGAATACTGAATAAAGAACTCATTAAAAAAAATAGTTGATCCAATGTAGTTTACAACATATTCTGTGTATCTACAGTGTATCTATGAGTGTGGCATGGGGGCATACTGGACACTGGGACCAACTACATTCAGAAGTGAAAAATGGCCATGGATTATACCTAAGTAGATAATCTACAGATAAACAATAGATAATTAGTTATAATGATAATAATGCAGCAACTACTTATTTCTCTAGTTCAATAATATTTGTATATAAAACTCACCAGCAAAGGGGAACATATATGTTGAATACAGCTACAAGTGGCCATTTCATAAAAATGCTTTCAATGTTAAAAAAAAAAGAACCCTATCTTCACTGATCTACTTTCATTCTGTTCAAGATACTTTCCTACAACTTCATATTCTCACTAACCAAATGTTTTTCATACCACATGTGTTCATCCTACTTAAAATGGATGAGTAAGGCTGTATTTTATGTGTATTAGGTAATTCTTTCCTATGATACTTGCCAAAAAATATGTTTTCTTTTGTTTTAGTTTCTTCAGGTTAGATTCTAGTTGGGACATACCAGTCAAACTGCTGTATTTATTTATTTTGACACTCAAAAATAATTTTACTTGCTACGGAGTGGGAGTATAATTTAAACATCTGCTGCTGAAACACCCATCTTTGATACAAGGCCTACCCATTGGCAGAGTAATAAGCATTCCCAAAAATAAATACATAACACACACTCTAAACACATTTGTACCACACGTTGAAAAATAAAAGGAACAGATTTCCTTTTGGATCATGGATAAATGTATCATTTCCCTGGAAAACAAGGCTCAGCCAATTTGTCAAAATAATTATTGAGTTCAAAGTAGGAAGTCTTTTTTTTTTTTTTTTGCCTACTGGATTTAAGATATTTGAACTTATTATAATAGAGAGGATTTAAATAGCCGTCCTGTGCATATTGACATTCTGAAAATAAGAACTATAAGCACCTGCTTTTAAATTGCTCCCCAAATGTTCCCAGAAAGCC
The DNA here is from genome assembly GCF_009761245.1 of Sapajus apella. NCBI lineage: Eukaryota > Metazoa > Chordata > Mammalia > Primates > Cebidae > Sapajus > Sapajus apella. The sequence continues at coordinate 2,953 of NW_022438812.1, forward strand.
AGAGATCTAAGCCAAAGAGATTACCACATGCCTTCTATCTCATTCATGAATTTCTAGAGCTCCAAATAAAATTGTAAGTAATTTACATCTGCAATATACAGACTGAATTAAATTTCATGTTCAATCTATCCCCCTAGAAATGTTGAAGTTATGAAGGCATTATGAAGTTATAATACCAGGCAAATTCCAGGCAGCCTGTAACCTCATTCCAAGCAGAATTCTTAAGTTAATCAAGCTAAGAGTATTTGCCCTCTACCATGTTGCTAATAACCAGATCCAAGCCCCGAACTCTACTACCGCTTCATCTGTAGCTCTGCTACTTATCTTCTAAAATCAGCAAAAGTTTCTTTTTTAACACTTAATAAGCAGCAAGCATACAAAAGAACTGTCTTCTACACATTATCCTGGAAAGTCTTCATATCTTTTAAGAGAAAAGTAATTTCACAGATGTGCCTGAATAAAAACAAATTTCAGTTGTCTGAAAAAAAAGCATCTTTAAACGAACCAGTAACAATGACTGCTTGAAGAAACATGGCTTGTTCAGTTTTGAAAGTCCTACTAACCACTCCACTGATCTCTACTCTAGAATCAAAAATCTTAGGGTCTTTTCTCTTCCTGTCATGTGTTATAGAAAAAAAAAATACTCATAAAAGCATTCTATCTTTTTTTCCTACGAAAGTACTAGAGTCACATAGGGTTTATATGTAAATAAATAACACTCATTTTGCCTTAACATTTTTTTGTCATTTTAACATTTATGTTAATCCATAGATCTATATTATTATTAGCTTATGTGTTCAAGATTTCTTAGGGGCATCATGTGACTTTTTAAATTTAATATAAATTAGAAACATTCCATACTCTCCACCACAATCAGAAGACCCCGTTGTTACTTAGACATCTCCATGTCTTCTGTCAAACAACCAAATCAAGTCAACAGATGTGGGCTTGAGAAGCACCCTTCATCATCCCAAACTGTACTCCCCTATCTGCTTGGCGCTCATGGCTCTACTCCCCTTTAGTTTTCCCCATTTCAACTTTGACTCCTGGTCTTCCTACTGTGTGGTTCTTGGTCATTACTAAATGACTTAAAGGTATTTTTTCATTCATCTTCTCCTTCATCCTGAGTGACTCTAAACTCTCACTCCTGCTGGTTCCTCCATTTCCAGTTTGAAGAGATCTTGTTATTTTATATGATTTTAGATAAGTAGGATGAGTAATAGTTACTTCAGTTCTTACGGAGATGGGCTTATTTTTAGCAAGCCGCCAAAAAATATAAATTATATGTTGAGTAAGCTCTCTATATACACATATATGGCTTTTTTCAAGCCTCAGTCAGTCCATTGAGCTATCATAGCCTACATTTTATATATAAACGTGTAAATGGTTTGTAAAAAAAATTTCTTTGAAACGGAGTCTCATTTTGTCATGCAGGCTAGAGAGCACTAACACCATCTTGGCTCACTGCAATCTCTATCTACCAGGTTCAAGCCATCTTCATGCCTCAGTCTCCCAAGTAGCTGGGCTTATAGGTATGTGCCACCATGCCCAGCTAATTATTGCATTTTTAGTAGAGACAGGGGCTTCACTACATTGGCTAGACTGTTCTTGAACTCCTGACCTCGAGTGATCTGCTGGTCTCAGCCTCCCAAAGTGCTGGGATTACAGGTGTGAGCCATCATGCCTGGCCAAAAACCAAAAAAAATTTAATGATTTTCCTAAAATTTCCTAAAAAATACCTTTAAGTCATTTAGCAATGGCCAAGAACCACATATTTTCTATGTGATTCAGCCTAAAAGGGGTAAATAAAACACATCCGGTATTACCCAGGACTTCAGCACACATACACATGAAGTAAGGGACAAATTTCTGGCTTCATGACAGCTACTAGCAAATTTCCTAATCTCTTATTAATGATTTCCCCAAAATGTGGTTCACAACCATTCCATGAGAAAATACTCAATTTCGATTTTAAACCTATGATTTGTATCAAATCTTCATTGCTATTTTTAAGGATGTGGCCTTATTTAATTTCAATAATGTGGTAATTACTACTCCATGTGTAAAACAGCCAATTTAGAACCAGCTTTTATAATTTTTCTTTTACCAATTTAAGATCACTAGGTGTAAACTGAGTTATTATAAGTGGAAAACAGTCTAACATCAGTTGCTATTTAAATTGTGACATATTGTCATCTGTTGCTTTATAATTTGTGCCAAATTACTTCAACCCAAGCAAAGCATATGAAATTCTCATTGGATTTGCATATGCTGAAGTTATTGTTAACCTCTGAAACATTAAATATGATATGGTTACAGTTTTGTCCACACCTATGTGCATTAGTAAGAACAGAAAAAAGTTAATATATCATCTACTGATATATAAAGTGAAATATATTCCTGCTATAACTCTACTGCTAATGGAGAATAGAAAATTCAAACAGGACCATTAGCAAGAAATAAATTCAACAGAAGTCATACCTTTTAAAAAATTAGTTATTCATCAAGCAACTATTCATTGTATGAACTTCTTAAATTTGCCAAACCTTGGGTGTTGGGGGTTCTCAGTATCATAATAAGATTTAATTTTTACAAACACATCAACACTATTCAAATAAACATTTTCATTGCCTTCAAATATTTCATATAAGGATCATCTTGGTTGGTCATAAACTTATTTCGAAAATGTAACTCAAATTAGTTTTGTAACTCATGTAGAATGACCTTCATAGTCAATAGAACTTCAAACATTATTACTTTGAAGTCACCTCTTAAAAATATTGCAGCCATAAAATTAAAATATATTTAAAATACATTTAAAGATAAAATATATCTTTAAATGTTCTAGTCACAAACCTCATGTTATAGATGAAAAAGGAAAGAAAGCCTAAAGAAAATAAATAATTTGCTTAATGATATAGACTTAGTTATACATGTAAAACCAGGACTATTACTTATAACTAATTAGTAGATCCAGAAATAAATATAAAAAAGCTCTTTAATATCTCTTATTTCTGTGTTAAAAATATTTGCTAGGTGTTAAGCAACAGATTTCATCTGATTAACAATGATCAAATAATATTCAAAATCACACAACTGAAGATTACTAACAAAAATATCCATGAAGATAATCAAATACATGTAATAAAATAATTACAAATTTTTATCCTGAATTTAAAGATATAAAAATTCAAATTTTCAAAAGTACTGAGAAGAGTAAAATGAGATGCTCTTTCTTTGCTTGTCAGAGTCTATATCAGAAATTTTTCTTGAAATGCTTTTGCAAAGTCCATAACTGGGCAGATCCAAGATGGCCATTTAGGAACAACTCAGGATTGCAGCCCCTTGTGAAAGCGCAGAGGGTGAGTGCACACCGCATTTTTATTGCCCACAGACTAGGAAATTCCCAGACGGAGGAGCTCCACAGGTCGCCAGTGCAGCTGTTTCGGCCAGCACGGCTGTGCCGGCCGGCACCGCTGCTTTGCCCCGCGCGGCTACTTTGTCAGCACCCCGGAGCAGCGGTTCTCCGTACAAAATACACTGGTCTGGGTGCCCTTTTGGCTGGCGATTGGAGCCACGGGAAGTCGCCCATTCATCTGTTTAAAAAGGGGACTGAGCAGGGAACCAGGACAGTAGATTCCAGGGGGAAAAAAAAAGCGCCACAAACCTCAGTGCCGCTGTTTAAGCCAGTGCAGCGAGTGGCCGCAGGGGAAAACAAACAGGCCCCAGGGCCTCTTCAACAGGTGACTGGAACACCAACTTTAAAAAGGCTCTGAGAAAGGAAGCCAGGAGATCAGGCTCGGCTGGTCCCACCCCCACAAAAGAACAGCAACCAGAAACTCTCTGGATTGAGAGTTTCACAGCAAGCGAAGCTGAACCCGGGACGGTCCAGCTCTGAGGGGGAGGGGAGTCCGCCATTACCGAGGCAGCCCGCCACTACAGAGGTAGTCAGCCAATGCTGAGGCAGCCCGCTGTTGCCAAGGCAACCCACCATTACAGAGAGACTCCATCTTAAAAGAGGCAGGCCACCCTTGCCGAGGCAGTTCTAACTATACCCATATAAATAGGACTGCAGGGAAGTTCACTCGGCAGCTGGGTGGAGCCCACAACAGCTCAGCAAAGCCTCTACAGGCAGACAGTGACTAGGCTGCCTCCTTGCTGGGCAGGGCAGTTCTGAAGAAAAAAAAAAGAAGGCAGCAGTATAACCGAAACTCATAAAGCCCTAAATCCCTGGGACAGAACACCTGGGAACAAAAAGCAGTTTATGAGTTCTGCTGCAGCAGACCTAAACGTACCTACCCAGCAGCTTTGAATGAACAACGGAGCTCACAGCTCAGCATTTGAGCTCCTATAAAGAAGAGACTGTCTCCTCAAGCAGCTCCCTGACCCCTGTATATCCAAAGAGCCACCTCATAAAGGAGAGATCAGACTGACACCCGGCGGGTATCCTTTGGGACAAAGATAGCAGAAGAAGAAAGCTGGTAACAACCCTTACTGTTCTGCAGCTGCTGCAGGTGATCCCCAGGCAAGCAGGGCCTGGAGTGGACCCCAGCAGACCTACAGCAGAGGGGCCAGACTGTCAGAAGGAAAACCAAGAAACAGAAATAACCTCATAATCGACAAACAGAACGTTCACTCAGAGACCCAATCTGAAAGCCAGCAACTACAAAGACGACAGGTGGATAAATCCATAAAGATGGGAAGAAACCTGAGCAAAAAGGATGAAAACACCCGAAACCAGAACACCTCTCCTCCTACAAGGGATCACAACTCCTCACCAGCAAGCGAACAAGGTTGGATGGAGAACGAGTGTGATGAAATGACAGAATCAGACTACAGAAGGTGGGTAGTAATAAACTTTTGTGAACTAAAAGAACATGTTCTAACCCAATGCAAAGAAACTAAGAACTTTGAAAAAAGATTTGATGAAATGCTAAGAAGAATGGACAAAATAGAAAGGAATATAAGTGAATTGATGGAGCTGAAAAACACAACATGAGAACTTCGCAAAGCATGCACAAGTATCAACAGCCGAATTGACCAAGCAGAAGAAAGGATATCAGAGGTCGAAGATCAACTAAATGAAATAAAACAAGAAGGCAAGAATAGAGAAAAAAGGGTAAAAAGGAATGAACAAAGTCTCCCAGAAATGTGGGACTATGTGAAAAGACCTAATCTACGTTTGATAGGTGTACCTGAATGTGACGAAGAGAATGAATCCAAGCTGGAAAATACTCTTCAGGATATTATCCAGGAAAACTTCCCCAACCTAGCAAGGCAGGCAAATATTCAAGTCCAGGAAATACAGAGAACACCACAAAGATATTCGTCAAGAAGAGCAACCCCAAGGCACATAATCATCAGATTCGCCAGGGTTGAAATGAAGGAGAAAATATGAAGGACAGCCAGAGAGAAAGGTCGGGTTACCCACAAAGGGAAGCCCATCAGACTCACAGCAGATCTCTCAGCAGAAACCCTACAAGCCAGAAGAGAGTAGGTGCCAGTATTCAACATCCTTAAGGAAAAGAACTTTCAACCCAGGATCTCCAATCGAGCCAAACTAAGCTTCATAAGTGAAGGAAAAATAAAATCCTTTGTGAACATGCAAGTACTCAAAGATTTCGTCACCACCAGGCCAGTGTTACAAGAGCTCCTGAAAAAGGCTCTATGCATATAAAGGAACAACCAGTACCAGCCACTCCAAAAACATGCAAAATGGTAAAGAGAATCAACACAATAAAGAACCTACATCAACTAATGGACAAAACAACCAGCTAGCACCAAAATGGCAGTATCAAATTCACACATAACAATATTAACCCTAAATATAAATGGACTAAATGCCCCAATCAAAAGACACAGACTGGCAAATTGGATAAAAAGACAAAACCCATCAGTGTGCTGTATCCAGGAAACCCATCTCACATGCAAGGATACACAAAGGCTCAAAATAAAGGGATGGAGGAAGATTTACCAAGCAAATGGAGAGCAAAAAAAAAGCAGGAGTTGCAATTCTCATCTGTGATAAATTAGACTTTAAAGCAACAAAGATCAAAAGAGACAAAGAAGGACATTACATAATGGTAAAAGGATCAAAGCAACAAGAAGAGCTAAGAATCCTAAATATATACGCACCCAATACAGCAGCACCCAGATACATAAGGCAAGTTCTTAATGACTTACAAAGAGACTTAGACTCCCACACATTATAGTGGGAGACTTTAACACCCCATTGTCAATATTAGACAGATCAACCAGACAGAAAATTAACAAGGATATCCAGGACTTGAACTCAGACCTGGACCAAGCCAACCTAATAGACATTTACAGAACTCTCCAACCCAAATCCACAGAATATACATTCTCCTCAGCACCACATCACACCTACTCTAAAATTGACCACATAATTGGGAGTAAATCACTCCTCAGCAAATGCAAAAGAACGGAAATCATAACAAACAGTCTCTCAGAAAACAGTGCTATCAAGTTAGAACTCAGAATTCAAAAACTAACCCAGAACTGCACAGCTTCATGGAAACTGAACAACTTGCTCTTGAATGTTGACTAGATAAACAATGAAATGAAGGCAGAAATAAAGATGTTCTTTGAAACCAACGAGCATGAAGACACAGCATACCAGAATCTCTGGGACACATTTAAAGCAGTCTCTAGAGGAAAATATATAGCAATAAGTGCCCACATGAGAAGCAAGGAGAGATCAAAAATTGACACCCTATCGTCAAAATTAAAAAAGCTAGAGGAGCAAGATCAAAAAAATTCAAAGTCTAGCAGAAGACAAGAAATAGCTAAGATCAGAGCAGAGCTGAAGGAGATAGAGACACAAAAAACCCTTCAAAAAATCAATAAATCCAGGAGCTGGTTTTTCAAAAAGATCAACAAAATAGACAGACCACTAGCCAGATTAATAAAAAAGAAAAGAGAGAGAGAATAACCAAATTGATGCAATAAAAAACGATCAAGGGGATATCACCACAGATTCCACAGAAATTCAAACCAGCATCAGAGATTATTACAAACAACTCTATGCACATAAACTAGTAAACCTGGAAGAAATGGATAAATTCCTGGACACTTGCCTCCTCCCAAGCCTAAACCAGGAAGAAGCCGAAACCGTGAACAAACCCATAACAAGGTCTGAAGTTAAGGCAGCAATTAAGAGCTTACCACCCAAAAAAAGCCCAGGTCCAGATGGGTTCACAGCTGAATTCTACCAGACATACAAAGAGGAGCTGGTACCATTCCTTCTGAAACTATTCCAAACAATACAAAAAGAGGGAATTCTTCCCAAGTCATTTTATGAGACCAACATCATCCTGATATCAAAACCCGGTAGAGACTCAACAAGAAAAGAAAATTTCAGGCCAATATCCATGATGAACATAGATGCAAAAATCTTCAATAAAATACTGACAAGCTGATTGCAACAGCACATGAAAAAGCTTATCCACCATGATCAAATAGGCTTCATCCCAGGGATGCAAGGCTGGCTCAACATACGCAAGTCTATAAACGTAATTCACCACAGAAACAGAACCAAAGACAAAAACCACATGATTATCTCAATTGATGCAGAGAAGGCCTTCGACAAAATTCAACAGCCCTTTATGCTAAAAACCCTCAATAAGCTAGGTATTGATGGAACATATCTCAAAATAATAAAAGCTATTTATGACAAACCAACAGCCAATATCATCCTTAATGGGCAAAAACTGGAAGCATTCCCCTTGAAATCTGGCACTAGATAAGGATGCCCTCTCTCACCACTCCTATTCAATATAGTACTAGAAGTTCTAGCCAGAGCAATCAGGCAGAAAAAGAAATAAACGGCATTCAAATAGGAAAGGAGGAAGTCAAATTGTCTCTATTTGCAGATGACATGATTTTATATCTAGAAGACCCCATCATCTCAGCCCCAAATCTCCTGAAACTGGTAAGCAACTTCAGCAAAGTCTCAGGATACAAAATCAATGTGCAAAAATCACATGCATTCCTATACACCAATAACAGACTTAAAGAGAGCCAAATCAAGAACAAACTTCCATTCACAATTGCCACAAAGAGAATAAAATACCTAGGAATACAACTAACAAGGAACGTAAAGGACCTCTTCAAGGAGAACTACAAGCCACTGCTCAACGAAATAAGAGAGGACACAAACAGATGGAGAAACATTCCACATTCATGGTTAGGAAGAATCAATATTGTGAAAATGGCCATACTGCCCAAAGTAATTTACAGATTCAATGCTATCCCCATCAAGCTACCAATGACCTTCTTTGCAGAACTGGAAAAAACCACCTTAAACTTCATATGGAACCAAAAGAGAGCCCGCATAGCCAAGTCAATTCTAAGCAAAAAGAACAAAGCGGGAGGCATCACAATACCGGACTTCAAATTGTACTGCAAGGCTACAGTAATCAAAACAGCATGGCACTGGTACCAAAACAGAGATATAGACCAATGGAACAGAACAGAGGTCTCGGAGGCAACACAACATTCTACAACCATCTGATCTTTGACAAACCAGACAAAAATAAGCAATGTGGAAAGGATTCCCTGTTTAATAAATGGTGTTGGGAAAACTGGCTAGCGATGTGCAGAAAGCAGAAACTGGACCCCTTCCTGACACCTTACACTAAAATTAACTCCAGATAGATTAAAGACCTAAACATAAGACCTAACACCATAAAAACCCTAGAAGAAAATCTAGGCAAAACCATTCAGGACATAGGCATAGGCAAGGACTTCATGACCAAAACACCAAAAGCATTGACAACAAAAGCCAAAATAGATGAATGGGACCTAATCAAACTCCACAGCTTCTGCACAGCAAAAGAAACAATCATTAGAGTGAATCGGCAACCAACAGAATGGGAAAAAATTTTTACTGTTTACCCATCTGACAAAGGGCTCATATCCAGGATTTACAAAGAACTAAAACAGATTTACAAGAAAAAAATTAACAAGCCCATTCAAAAGTGGGCATAGGATATGAACAGATACTTTACAAAAGAAGACATTCATGAGGCCAACAAACATATGAAAAAATGCTCATCATCACTGGTCATTAGAGAAATGCAAATCAAAACTACATTGAGATACCATCTCACGCCAGT
>NW_022438813.1:0-12087 GCF_009761245.1 Sapajus apella
AGTACTTTTTGAGGGCACCAGCTTGATAACTAGAAAGAGAAGCACCAACCATGAAAGTATCCTATCACGCATTCCAAACTCAAGCATATATGATTTTACTTGTTTTTAGTCATTGTTCTTTGAGAAAATAACCAAGAATGAACACACTTGTAAATGAACGTGGTGGCTGGCTGAGTCTCACACATCTGGATAGCACCGCGGATGTTAACAACTCAGCATGTATAGAAAATATTTATTGTTCGCTGTTAGAAACCAACCGCGGGAGCCTTCTCTGCATAGCTGCTCGTTCTCTTTTAGAAACATAGAGCAAATAGAGAATTCTTATTTGCATGTTACACTTCACTAACTTTATCTCAAAATTAGCTCTTTCATTCAAGATGTAGATAACTTCTAGAGTTATCAAAAACATCTCTGAGCTACTTTCTTTTTCTGTAAGAAACAGCTGATGGAGTTGGCCAAAAAATCAAAAAATGCCCATAGGCTTTTGGAAAGTCTCATCTTGGGGCCAAATGGGTAGCTATTCGATTCGGTTATGTGATCACACACTGCCAAAGAGTCAACATTAAAATCCATTCCATAATCCCTTTAAATAGCAATATTAGATTTAGATGCTTTACAGACTATGGTTGTATTCAATCTTTACACCAAGCCCACGGGAAAAAACATTGTTTTCTTTCTGTAAATGAGGAAACGGAAGTTCTCTCAGCTGACACAGCCTGCTCTATCTAAAATGAGGGAGAGCCAGGATTCAAATCCAAGTTTCACTACGTTACATTGTCTCAGATGACAAAGTAGTCATTACATTACTCAGAAATAAAAATGAGAACATTTTTACAAGTTACTACAATCGAACTGTTTTATTAAACATATGAATGTACTTATTTTGTACAAAACGCAGTAACACTTCCTTTCCTCTGCCCCTGGAGGCACCACCACAGAACTTCGTGTTCACAGAAACATACGGTCATGACAAGCAGCAGTCACGACAAGCAGGAAAGTGCAATTCTGAAAGTAATGCCACACAACCAAAGTGGGACAGAAACAGGCAGAGGCTAGCAGGTTACTCAGTTAGGGCTCTGCCTACAAGGCCCTGGTCCTGCTCATCTTCTTTCAGCAGCAGGAAAAACTTTAAAAAGAGAAACTCCCAAACACTATGTAAGTACTCTCCTGGTAGCGTCCTTCCGATTCCATTATCTTGATGTTGTAACAAGCTTATTTGTAGCTTCCTCAAGAAATGCCATCCTGGATTGCATCCCTGTCAATTGTCCATCTCCCTCTGAGCTTCAAACAAAACAAAATAAAACAGAAGAGCAGTATGTTTCAAAAGGACGTCAGTAGAGACCTTTTAGACATGAAACCTACTTCCTAGAAGCCACCTGGCTGAATGTATGCAGAGCTGGAGACAAGAGACTGTGAAACTAGGTCCAGCTGTAAAATATCTCAGGTACCCAATTAGATCCAGTTATTCTGCATCTGTGGATTTAAAATGATCATCATCCACAGTAGAATAGATGTGCCCCTCATTGCTCAGAAAATCCACAGCTTGCCTAGAAAGAAAGAAAGAAAAAAGTCATTTTCAGGCCAATGCAGAAGAAAACCGTCTTTCAGATATGGCCAAATATGCAAATTTTGCTCTTCTCCCAACTTTCTACCGTAGCTAAGAATTGACAACTACTTTGCACATAGAAGGCTCAGAGGGAGAACTGCCAGTAAAATTACAAAACAGCTTATTCATGGGGACAATAGCTGTTAGGGCTGTCTTGGATCCCTCTCCCACACTGTGTAAAGGAAAGACAACAGGGCCTCACTTAAATACAGACTAAGCAGGAAAGCAAGGATCTAAAGCTGCAGTCGCGCACACAAAATCTCCTAGTAGAGACAGTTGTCTTTAACAGTCCCCCTTTTCTACCCACACACTGAAACCCCTTTGGTCCCCCTCTGGGAAGTAAAGTTGTGGGAAGCAAAGGAAACACTATAAAACCTTCAAATCTTTTGGGCTGGGTGTGGTGACTCACGCCTCTAATCCAAGCACTTTGGAGGCCAAGGCGAGCGGATCACCTGAGGTCGGGAGTTCAAGACCAGCCTGACCAACATGGTGAAACCCTGTCTTAAAAAAAAAACAAACATTTCAAGGTCCTCAGGGTCAGGGTCAGTAACTTACTTACTTATCCATTTATTCATTCATCCATTCAGACAGTTTCACTTTTGTTGCCCAGGCTGGAGTGCAATGGAGCCATCTCACCTCACTGCAACCTCCCCCTCCTGGGTTCAAGTGATTCTCCTGCCTCAACCTCCTGAGTAGCTGCCACCACACCCAGTTAATTTTTGTATTTTCAGTAGAGATGGGGTTTCTCCTTGTTGTCCAAGCTGGTCTCAAACTCCTGACCTCAGGTGATCCACCCACTTTGGCCTCCCAAAGTGCTCGGATTACAGGGGTGAGCCACCACACCTGGCCCAGTAACGTAAATAGTCACAATCAACAGATCACCTAAGTTACAGCAGGTCTCTACCTCATCAGCATAGCAACTCTGAAATAGGAATTATCCTTATTTTATAGGATAGGAAATGGAATTAGTTCTGAGCTTTCTTTTCTATCTAGGCCTGGCATATATCACTTAATTTATAGTAACAAATAACTATCACAAGCGCCATAAGTCAGTTTGTTTGATTAGTTTACTATACTGGAATCAGGAGGCTGCTTCTCTAAGATGGAATCAGGACAAGGGTGTTGGAAGAACTGATTGTTGAATAAGGTCCAGATGGTACACTCAGTCTACTGTGGGGACACTAAACAGCAATGGGAGTGTACACCTGAGGACCAAGAGCTAAGGACTTCCCTCCTCCAGTCTAAATCCCATAAGGAAATCAGGTCAACTTTTTGCTCAGAATTATTATATATCCCCCATCTATTACGGTCCTTAGTGTTTGCTGAATGAAAAACTTTATTGAATGAGTGATGTGATGGGTAGCACCATTTTAGTGCATAGTCTTTTCCTATTTTTTCCATAGCTGAACAATTTCCATTGTCAATAGGGTTGTCTTTTTTTTTTTTTTTTGGTGACAGTCTAACTCTGTCATCCAGGATGGAGTGCAGTGGCACAATCCTGGCTCACTGCAGCCTCGACCTTCTGGGCTCCAGTGATCCTCCCACCTCAGCTTCCTTGGTAGCTGGGACTACAGGCATGCGTCACTGTGCCCAGCTAATTTTTCTGTATTGTTTTTGTGAAAACAACGGTTTTGCTGTGTTGCCCAGGCTGGTTTTGAACTCCAGAGTTCAAGCAATCTGCCCACCTTGGCCTCCCGAAGTGCTAGGACTATAGGAATGAACTACAGTGCTTGGACAACTTATACTTTTTTTTTGAGACAAAATCTCGCTGTCACCCAGGCAGGAATACAGTGGAGTGATCTTGGCTCACTGTAACCTCCACCTCCCAGGTTCAAGAGATTCTCTTGCCTTAGCCTCCAAACAGCTGGGATTACAGGTGTGTGCCACCACACTTGGCTAACTTTTATATTTTTAGACAGGGCTTCACCATGTTGGCCAGGCTGATCTCGAATTCCTGACTTCAGGTGATCCACCGTGCCTGGGCAACCAAGTTTTACTTTTTTTTTCTTTCTTTCTTTCTTTTTAAAGACGGGGTTTCACCATGTTGGTCAGGCTGGTCTTGAACTCCTGACCTCAGGTAATCCGCCCCACTTGGCCTCCAAAGTGCTTGGATTACAGGCGTGAGCTACTACGACCAGCCCCAAGTTTACTTTCTAAACTCACTTCTCATTATCAGCAAACCCTTGTGAGGTGAAATAGGTACAATGCCAGAGCCTGAGCTCATGAGAATCAAATACTTACTTGATTGAGGGTACAGACATGTGTTTCAGCTGGTTCTTGAGATCTTGAAAGTTCAACCCTTCAGGTCTTGGACAAGCCTTAATCAAATTCAGCACCTGAAGATTCAAATCAGAAAGACTTTAGCAACTATTTTGAATTAGCCTTCCCTTTGCAAACCTGAGTCCCTTTATAGGAAAGGAATGAACCAGGTACTTAAACGGTCTTAGTTCATTAAGGAAGTAACAAAGTTTAAGATGGTCTGTGATGGTGTTTACCTGGTTTTGGGCCACAGTGAGGCCATTTGCTGGCATAAAGCTATTCCCACCAAAGTTCCCTGCTTCACTCATTCCTGGATTGCTGATAGGTGCTCTCCCTGCTGAGGGCTGAATTAAGAAATAAGTTAACAATATTAAGAAAATCCACCAAGTTAAACACAAGTCTTTACTGCTTCAAATAGCCAGTTAAGCAGCTTACAAAAAACAATTTAAACAAAGTTTCCCGGTTACACTGCTTGCACTGGAATGGACAGTTATTATCGAATGAGTGTTTCATAGGAAGATAGAGTAACTCTCTGAAGCTCATAAATATCAAAAAGAGAAAGATAACTCCGCCTCAAAAAAAAAAAAGGAGAAAGCCACTCTTGGTTCCTTTTGTTTGTGATGTGAGAGGAACCACAGAAGAGCAGCAGGGAGAAGAAAATTACTCCCCCCTCAAAAAAAGAAAATTCCCCAGAGACTGCTATTACGGCATCCTTGGGGTTCCCTCACCCAAGCACTCACTGAGTGTCCGGAGGCACGGAGCACTGCAGGCAGAGAAAAGGAGACAGTCCCTATCATCCTCGTTCCTTGTTTACTTCCAAATTCTTCGAATGCTCTGCAGTCACTATTTTCTTTCCTTTCTCCCCAGTCACTCCTCAGCCCACCATGTCTAGGTTCTCCCCAAGCACACCTCTGAAACTGTTTTCACCAAAGTCACCAATAACTTTTCAACAATTATCCAAGAGCCTCTTTCAGTCCTTGGCATAATTGACCTTTCAGAAGCAGACACTGCTGACCACACTCCTCTTGAAATGTGTTCCTCCCGTGGCTTCCTGACACCGTATTCTTCTGGTTCTCCACTTGCCTCTCAAACTAAACCTTCTCAGTATCCCTCATTAGCCTCTTCTATCTTGTCTCCCAAAAGGCTGACAGTGCCCCCAGGATTTCATTCCAGACCGCCTCCTAGGCCACGAATCCTCACTGCCACCCATCTAACTGGATACCTCCACTTAAACATTTGAGACGCCTCAAAATAAAATAAAATTCATTACTTTCCTCCCTAAACCTGCTTGCCCTCTTATATTCCATCTGAGTAAAACGAAACCCAGTCCCGAGGACCTCAGTCATCATTTACTCACTTTCCTCAATCTGTCAGCACAGCCTATCACTGACAGTGTAGCTCAAGTGGATCCTCATTAGCCCTGGTCTCCCGGGTGGCACCCGAGCCTCTGGCCTCTCCTACTCCCATCAACCCTCCCATTGCTATGAGTCATAACCTCCTCTAGTCCCGCCACTCCTCTACTTAAAGCTTTCAAGCAGCTCCCTCTGCCTGTGGAAAGTGTAAAGCTCCTGCTATTCATCTGTATATGATTCTTGACCACGCCTTCAGAATACACTTTACTCCCCAGCTGCACTGGGACTTCTTGCCATCCTGAAACATGCCGCTGATCTGAACATGTTGTTCCCTGTCTGGCATGCTCTTCCCCTCATCTACCTGGTAAACACTCTTCTCATCCTTCTAAATCCAACTCAATTGCCACGGCCTTGTAAAGCCTCGCCTGACATCCCCCAAGCCAACTAAAGCCATTTTCTTTCTTCTCGGCTCCCAGCGCTTGCACAGCACCATCACGCTGTGCGTCACTTTCCCACGCAAGTCCTCCCGTTGTTGCAGCGTGCTTGGTGGACAGCATGTGCCGTCAGTGCTTCGTCTACTGAACTGAATCAAAAACAACAACAGAGGACCAAATAGACTCAAGTGCCCACAACTGATTAAGAGCACCGTGAAAGCTCATCAGGAGAAATCCTGTCTAGTCAGGAGATTCACTTGTTCAACAAGGGCTCATTAAAAGCCTACAGTCCACCAGGCAGGGTGGGCCATGCCTGTAATCCCAGCACTTTGGGAGGCTGAGGTGGGAGGATCACTTGGGCCCAGGAGTTCAAAACCAGCCTGAACAACACAATGAGTCCCCATCTCTACCCAAAAAATAAAATAAAGAAAAACAAGGTCCCTTGAAAGCGTCAATCTTTAGCCCTTTTCATAACTGAGACTACAGGTGCACACCACCATGCCCAGCTAACTTTTAAATATTTGTGGAGAGGCCGGACTTGGTGGCTCACTCCTGTACTCCAAGCACTTTAGAAGACAAGGAAGGTGGATGACCTGAGGTCAGGAGTTCAAGACCAGCCTGACCGACATGGTGAAACCCGTCTTAAACAACAACCAAAAAAAAATGTGTAGAGACATAAACATTTGTGGGGAATCTTACTATGTTGTCAGAGCTGGTGCTGAACTTGGCCTGAAGTGGTCCTCCAGCCTTGGTTGCTCAAAGCGCTGGGATTATAGGCATGAGCCACTGTGCTTGGCCCATTCTCACTTTTCACCCATTTTTATCATATAATATTTGACACATAAATATGTTACAAAGTATAGTAATAAAAGAAACACTCTGAACTTTGTACCCATCCTCATTGTCTTTAGCTCACTTCACCGCTCCATCCTCTACTGAGTCTCTTTTGAAGATCCAACAGATCTCTTTCATAGTCTTCCTTGACTTCAGGCAGAATTCCATAGTCTATCTCTACTCTCTATTTCTTGAAATACCCCTTCCAGAATATTAACAAAATCATACCTCCTGGTTTTCCTTCTGCCTAACCAGCCACTTATTTGCCTTACATTGGTTCCTATTCTGTTTCTAGACTTCTAAAGCCTAGTGTGGCCCAGAATTCAGGTCTCTGCCCTCTTAAGTCCCTAGTTATCTCATCATTTAAGGCTCTACATATCAGCTACACGATGATGACTCCCAAAGTTCTATCTCTATCCGTGGCCTCTTCCTTGAGTCCAGCTTTATATATTCAGTGTCCACTCTATACTTCACTGGGATATGCAACCGGCATCTCCTACTTGGTGGCTCTAAAACAGAACTCTGGATTTTATCCTCTAAGGAGTCAGTTTTCAATCCTCCCTTTTATTTCTAATATCGAATCCAACAATAACTCTTGTTAGCTCTACCTTCAAAATATATGGGAACCCATCACTTCTTATCCCAAGAATCATTTCCCTGAATTATTTCTGTGGCCATTTCTGGTACCTCATACTCTGTTCTCAGAACAGCAGGCTGAATGCGGTTTTTCTTTCTTTGAGACGAAGTCTTGTTCTTGTCGCCCAGGCTGGAGTACAATGGTGGGATCTCGGCTCAGTGCAACCTCCGCCTCCTGGGTTCAAGCGATTTTCCTGCCTCAGCCTCCCAAGTAGCTGAGATTACAGGCACCCACCACCATGCCCAGCTAATTTTTGTATTTTTGGTAGAGATGGGGTTTCACCATGTTGGTCAGGCTCGTCTTGAACTCCTGACCTCATGATCCACCTGCCTCGGCATCCCAAGTGTTGGGATTACAGGTGGGAGCCACCACACCCGGCCCTGAATGCGCTTTTTAAAATGTAAGGCAGACCACATCACTCCCTGGTCAAAACCTTCCAAAAGTTTGGTATAAATTAGAATAGGCTGGACATGGTGGCTCATGCCTGTAATCCCTGCACTTTGGGAAGCCAAGGCGGGCAAATCACTTGAGACCAGGAGTTCAAGATCAGCCTGGCTAAACGGTGAAACTCCATCTCTACTAAAAATACAAAAATTACCCAGTTGTGGTGGCGTACACCTGTAATCCCAGATACTTGGGAGGTTGAGGGAGGAGAATCACTTGAACCTGAGAGGCGGAGGCTGCAGAGAGCCGAAATCAAGCCACTGCACTCCAGCCTAGGTAACAGAGTAAGTCTCCGTCAAAGGGAGAAAAAAAAAAAAAAAAGACCAAAGAAAAAATGTGAATAAAGGCAATCGTTACCATGGCCTCCAAAGCCCCATATAATCTGGGCTCTGCCTCCTTGCCTACAACCCTCTCCCTCTTTCCCTGTCACTGGCTTCACTCCAGACACCGCCTTCTTGCTGGTTTCAGAGATGCCACGCTCACTCTACACTCCTGGCTCTTGCACTTCTTAGTCCCTCTGGTTTGGGATGTTCTTCTCCATCTAAAATTGTACCATTTTTGCTCCCTCCATCACCTTCTTCTCCCATTTTGCTTTACTTACTTCAGAGCGCCTATAGCTACCTAAAATTCTATTAATATTTTTGTTGATTGCTTGTTTCTCCCAAGAATGTAAGTACATCGTGTTCACTGCTATACTCAAAGGGAGACTCCAGCGATTGGCACTATCAAATCAAAGTAGGCTCAGTAAATCTTTTTCTTTTTTTTTTTTTTTTTTTTGAGACAAGGTTGCTCTGTTACCCAGGCTGGAGTGAGTGGCACAATCATGGCTCACTGCACCCTTCATCTGCTGGGCTTAAGTGATCTCCCAAACTCAGCCTCCCAAGTACCTGGGACCAGAGGCATACACTCCCATGCCCAATTAATTCTTTAATGTTTTTTTGTAGAGACAGGGTCTCCCTATGTTGCCCAGCGTGGTGTCTCCAACCGGGCTCAAGTGATGCTCCTGCACCAGCCTCCCAAAGTGCTGGGATTTCAGGCACGAACCACCACCCCTGGCCCTGACAGCTTTCTAATACTAGAGTCAACAAATCTTTTGTGTGGTCCTAGATGGGACTTGCCAAAGTAAATTCACACAACAGAAAATACTATGGAGAAATTTCAATAGGAACCAAGAAATATAATTTCAGGGAAAAAATAATGGTACATAATTTTTCCTACTTGGTCAACAAGTTGGAAGGAAAGCAGCAAAATGCTATCTTGAGGGGGGCTACTCTCTGAATATGCACTAACAATCCTGGAGCTAAGAGCTCAGCCTATAATTACATGTCTACACCTGAGGATTGTCACAGGCCTCAGCTGTCCAGGCCAGTGGAGTCAGAGGAACTCACAATTCTGAGAGAAACATGAGGTTTTCATCTGGAGTAAAATACAGTGACAAAGCCAATGGAGAAAGTGTTCTGAGGATTTAATGATGCCTTTCTCTGGCTCAACCTTCAAAATGTCAAGGAAATCAAAGCTGGAGCACAAAAGTAGCCTATGTTCTTCCAGGGAAGAGAAAAAGCTAGGAAGTAAGGCTACTCACCTGGCTATTGGCTTTGCTTAGTATCATGTGTGCATTAATCACTTCTAGAATATGTGCAGTGAACTCATTCATATCCTCCAGGGGCATGATCTTAAAGGCTACCAGGCTCTTTTTGTTCTATTAAAATGAAGAGAAGAATGTGAATAAATGATGAACATACATTAATTTTGGGTCAACATTGTGGCTCTTTTCTTGGTTATAATATTAATATTTCACCAATATGAGAAAAATGGTATATGCTTAAAATTTTAACTCAGAGATAATCAAAATACAGTCAAACATGAGGAGGAAAAAAACTAAAACTAATAGCTAAGGGACATTAGTAATTTTCCCAAGGTTGCATAACCGAGCAAAATCTAGACTCCTGACTCTGAATCTAGTATTCTCCTTTCTCCAACTAATGGATTCCACAGATGGCAATTGTAGAAGGAGATTTTGTTCATTCTTTACCATTTTGTTAGTTTCATGTTAAGGTAAAAACAAAAAAAAGCCCTGTTATTTCCTTTTGAAGAAGACAATAAATAAATAACTTCCCATTAAACATGGAGACTTAAATACTTTATCCAAAGCCATGACATGAATCTAGAAACTGCTTCATGAAAAAACACTTTACTATTGAATTCAGACTTTACCTGAAAAGATCTCAGGTGGCCTGCCACTTTCACATATGTTTCTGGAGGAACCACAGTGTTTTCACTGCTGGCGTCCTAACATAAAATACAAACATGTCATTAGGGTTTTAGTGATGCTGGTGAAAGCCTCTTTAGCATTCCAAAATTATGCATAGAAAGACAAAGTTATAAAGTAGAAGAGTTAAAGGATTCTAAAAGGCATTAAGTAGTCTGCCCTGCCTTTTACAACTTACTTTTTGGAAAATCAGAAATTACAATAAAAATATCTTTCAAAGTTCTGTAGCACATCATAAAAAGGCAAACTATTATGACACTGTCGTCGTTCAAGCTCTTAGGCACACAATTCTCTCTCTCTCTCTCTTTTTTTTTTTTTTAGAGAGAGACTCTCGCTGTGTCACCCAGGCTGGAGTGTAGCAGTATGATCTTGCTCGCTGCAACCTCTGCCTCCCAAGACAGGGTTCAAGGGATTCTCCTGCCTCAGCTTCCCGAGTAGCTGGGATAACAGGCGTCTGCCACCCCACCTCAGCTGCCCAAAGTGTTGGGATTACAGCTGTGAGCCACCACACCCAGCAGGCACATAATTTTTTGGTGGATATAGTTATTGACAAAGCAATTCTACTTACAGGAATTTAAGGAACTAATTAAGAACATGCATTAAGGGCCGGGCGCGGTGGCTCAAGCCTGTAATCCCAGCACTTTGGGAGGCCGAGGCGGGTGGATCACGAGGTCAAGAGATCGAGACCATCCTGGTCAACATGGTGAAACCCCGTCTCTACTAAAACTACAAAAAATTAGCTGGGCATGGTGGCGCGTGCCTGTAATCCCAGCTACTCAGGAGGCTGAGGCAGGAGAATTGCCTGAACCCAGGAGGCGGAAGTTGCGGTGAGCCGAGATCGCGCCATTGCACTCCAGCCTGGGCAACAAGAGAGAAACTCCGTCTCAAAAAAAAAAAAAAAAAAAAGAACATGCATTAAGATTTAGATTTATCATAGTATAGTTCCAAACACTAAAAATTTTAAAACAACCTAAATATCCAACATAAAGTCACATTTATATATAAGGATACTCCACACTGTTGCAAATAATAACATAGAATTCTATATTGTCTAGAAAAACAAATCATGACACATGGATAAAAGCTGATTTTTCATTTGGGACAATACACACACAACTTTATAATGGCTGACTAGGATAATTGCAAATAATCTAATATTTCTTTTTCAGTTTCCTATAATATGCATGCATTATTTATAAGGAAAATACATTAGCTGATTTTTAAAGTTCTTTTCTGACTATATACAATATTTTACTTAAAAAAATTTGGGGCTGGGTGCAGTGGCTCATGCCTGTAATCCCAGTACTTTGGGAGGCCAAGGAGGGTGGATCACAAGGTCAAGAGATCGAGACCATCCTGGCCAACACGGTGAAACCCCGTCTCTTTAAAAAAATAAAAATAAAAATAAAAAATAAATAAAAAATTTGAAAATATACCCGGGCATGGGGGCTCACACCTGTTATCCTAGCATTTTAGGAGGCCAAGGCAGGAAGATCCCTTGAGCTCAGGAGTTCAAAACCAGCCTGGGCAACATAGCGAGACCTTGTCTCTAAAAACAAACACAAAAAAACTAGAAAATATATGTTTAAAAATAAAAACTCTAGCCAGGTGTGGTGGCTCATGCTTGTAATTCTAGCACTTTGGGAGGCCAAGGCGGGCAAGTCACTTGAGTTTAGGAGTTTGAGATCAGCCTGCCCAACATGGTGAAACCCTGCCTCTATTAATAATATAAAACAATGGCTGAGCGTAGTGGCTCACACCTGTAACTCCAGCACTTTGGGAGGCCGAGGCAGGTGGATCACGAGGTCAGGAGTTCGAGACAAACCTGGCCAACAAAGGGAAACCCCATCCCTACTAAAAATACGAAAATTAGCCAGCTGTGGTGGTGCGCACCTGTAGTCCCAGCTACTTGGGAGGCCGAGGCCGGAGAATCCCTTCAACCTGGAAGGCGGAGCCTGCAGTAAGCTGACACCACACCATTGTACTCATGTCTTGATGACAGAGTGAGACATTGTCTCAAAAAAAAAAAAAAAAAATTAGCCAGGTGTGGTAGTATATGCCTGTAATCCCAGCTACTTGGGAGGCAGAGATGGGAGAATTGGAACCTCAGCAGCAGAGGTTGCACTGAACCAAGATCATGCCACTGTAGTCTAGCACTGATGACAAAGACTAGCTCAAAAACAAAACAAACAGCAAAAAAAGACTCTGCAAATTCCATCACCTGAACACAACCTTTTTTTTTTTTTTTTTTT
>NW_022438814.1:0-12078 GCF_009761245.1 Sapajus apella
TCTCTCTCCAGGAGATGTGAGCTTCATTACCTGTGGTTGGGGGAGAGGTGGCACAAACATTCCTTTGGCCCCCATGGCTAATGTCTCACTAGGTCACATGATCCCAAGTACACTGTCTCTGAGCCTAGCACAGCACCAACACTTGCCCAGGAATTGCAGTTCTTGTGGCCTAAACTTCCTTTCAAGTTTGTCTAGAACCCCAGAGCATTTTATCCCCCTGGTGGTGGATCTAGCTGGAACTCAAGCTGTGACCACTGGGCTGGACAGTTCTCCTCTGGCTAGGCAGGGTCTAAATGCTCTGTCTGTGGGTGCTGGCTGAGCTGTGGCTCCTGTCACTTTCTGCTGTGACAGGGCTGCTATGGGTTTTAATGCCAAGTCCTATGATCACTGTGCTCTCCCTCTCCCAAGTGCACGGATTCTCTCTCTGCATTACATAGCTGCGAGGGATGGGGAAGGGATGGTGTAAGTGATTGAAGACTGTCTTTCCTACCCTCTTCAGTGCCTCTTTCCTTAATAGGACGTTAAACAAGTTACTGTGATAGCTCACCTGATTTTTGGTTCTTATAAAGGTAATTTCTTGTGTGGATAGCTGTTGAATTTCATGTTCCTGTGAGGGTAGGGGGCAGTGGTAGACAATTGCTGGAGGCTTCCATTCAGCCGTCTTGTTCTGCCTCCTGGATATGTGCATATTTTGGGAGAAAGAGTTTGCTTTTATTAGATTTTGCAAAGGTTTTTGTGAACATAGAGCAAAAAAAATCATTTAAAAATATTAACATTTTTCATTAATTCAGTAAATATCTATTGAGAACATAATGTGGGACAGACATAGTTTTGAGGCTGGGGTACAATTGTGGAATCAGAAAAAGATTCTTCTTCATTGAACTTACATTATGATGAGTAATATTTCATAAGCAATGTCATGGACATCAGTTAGAGAAAACACAATGAAGCCAAAATACTCAGATTCTAATTTCAGATGTACATATTACCCAAGAAAATACAATGGAAAAGTCAGTCTTGGTGTTCTTATTTATGTAGTGTGAAATACCTGAACAGTGGTCTACTTTACACTGGTTTCCTTGCACATTATGGTGCCTTGAATGATTTAGTTTCCTAATTTTAAATGGTCTTCCTGCTTTGAGAGTCTTTGAATATTCTGAAATAATATGATGCATGTTGGTACAAGGTAGTCCTAGTGTGGCTGGGGCTTGATCATTCAAGAAAGCCCCTTCTCCTCTGAGTTCTATTATTTGCTCTCTTCTTTGGCTAGAGTTCCTCTAATCTAGGTCATCATTAGTTGCCACTGGATGGAGCTATAGCATAAGGCAAATAATCTTTCTATTGATTCCAGGAGTAATTTCCCTGACATTTAGCCCTCAATTTTCTTAGCTGTAATAAGGAAGGATTGTTCAGTTCCTGCAATTTGGAGTTGTAGTGTTTTATTACTTACTTGGCTGTATTCCCTGAGTTCTTTTACAGATTCTTAAGGTGTATTTTTAAAAATTAGGTATGTTAATTTTGCTTTGGCAATTTTGTGACATCTTTAAGATAAGTAGAGAAATCCTGGAATGTTGCAAACCAATACTGGTAATTACCAGAGCAGGTGAATTAAATACTGCTGACATGTGTTTTCTGCAACCTTAATAAGTAATGACATGGCTTAAACTTTCCTTGCACTGGGGGACCATTCAGTGGTTTCCTGCTGTCTTGAGATAAATTGCAGAAATTGTAAATTAAAATATTTCTCACATTTTACTAGTTTTTATATGCTAAAAACTATACCCAGAAAAATTAGTGTTATTTTCAATATCATATTAGAAAACTTTTGATTTAATTTTTTTGAATATTTCTCTATCTTCTATTATCTACCTTTCTATTCATAATCTATTTTACTACCAGTACTGTGTAAGTACTCTCTACTAATAGGAAATACTTTATGAAAAAATATTATCTCTCAAATCACCTACTAAATTGTTACTTTTTGAATGGCCAATACTGATCTATAATGAGACTCTTAACCAAAGGCTAATATAAGACTAAGACCTATGCATGGTGAATTGTCATCATTATTTTATTTATGCCATCAGTAATGTAAGAATTGATTCATTTAAATATACCCTTTCTTATCCTGTATTCTTTTCCTCTGTAGATTCATTGCTCTTCTCCATAAGCAAGAACAATGTGTCAGATCAAATGTACACTTAAAAGATTGGCTAGCCAATAGAAATGCATGTTCTTATATTCATCTGGTTGAACTGAACTGGAAATTTTGTGACCTTGTATTAGAAATGATTACTACCATTTTATAAAGACCTTTTAAAATGCTTATAGGCATCTGACATCCTTTACTTCTCCTTTAATAAATTAGTAAAAAATTTCTAATACAGCAGTTCAATAAAAACATTTACACCTGGCTAGGCACAGTGGCTCACTCTTGTAATCCCAGCACTTTGGGAGGCCGAGGTGGGCAGATCATGAGGTCAAGAGATCAAGACCATCCTGGCCAACATGGTAAAACCCTGTCTCTACTAAAAATACAAAAATTAGCTGGGTGTGGTGATGTGCACCTGCAGTCCCAGCTACTCAGTAGGCTGAAGAAGAATCACTTGACCACAGGAGGCAGAGTTTGCAGTGAGCCGAGATTGCACCATTGCAATCCAGCCTGGGTGACAGAGCGAGACTCTGTCTCAAAAAACAAAAACAAAAGCAAAAGCATTTTCACCTTTATATACAGTGTTTATTACTTTGTGATTTAAAGACTTACAAAATAGTTTAACTGATTTTAACAAAATCAGTTTCATGGAACAAGGCAGACAAGTCCACTACTTCTTCAGTGTTGCTGATTTTTCTAGTTGCTTGTTTTTACTATAGGAGATGAAAAGAAACTTTCTTAAGGTTAAACATTACTAAGACACGTTAATAAATGAAACAGAAAATTTCAATTTTTAAAGTACAATAAGAATTTTTTTTATTGTACTTTAGGTTCTGGGGTACATGTGAACATCATGCAGGGTTGTTGCCTAGGCACTTATATGGCAAGGTGGTTTGCTGCCTCCATCCCCACCCCTGTCACCTATATCTGGTGTTTCTCCCCATGTTATCCCTCCCCAACCTCCCTACCCCTTACTGTCCCTCCCCTAGCCCCCCACAACAGACCCCAGAGTGTGATGCTTCCCTCCCAGTGTCCATGTGTTCTTATTGTTCAACACCTGTCTATGAGTGAGAATATGCAGTGTTTGATTTTCTGCTCTTGTGTCAATTTGCTGAGAATGATGGTTTCCAGGTTCATCCATGTCCCTACAAAGGACACGAACTCATCATTTTTTATGGTAGCATAGCATTCCATGGTGTATATGTGCCACATTTTCCCTGTCCAGTCTATCATCGATGGGCATTTGGGTTGGTTCCAGGTCTTTGCTATTGTAAACAGTGCCGCAATGAACATACATGTGCATGTGTCTTTATAGTAGAATGATTTATAATCCTTTGGGTATATACCCAGTAATGGGATTGCTGGGTCAAATGGAATTTCTATTTCTAGATCCTGGAGGAATTGCCACATTGTCTTCCCTAATGGTTGAACCAATTTACACTCCCACCAACAGTGTAAAAGTGTTTTTATTTCTCCACATCCTCTCCAGCATCTCTTGTCTCCAGATTTTTTGATGATCACCATTCTAACTGGTGTGAGATAGTATCTCAATGTGGTTTTGATTTGCATTTCTCTAACGACCAGTGATAATGAGCATTTGTCATATGTCATAGGTGTCTTCTTTTGAAAAGTGTCCGTTCATATCCTTTGCCCACTTTTGAATGGGTTTGTTTATTTTCTTGTAAATTTTTTTTAGTTCTTTGCAGATTCTGTATATTAGCCCTTTGTCAGATGGATTGAATGAAAAAATTTTTTCCCATTCTTTTGGTTTCCAGTTCACTCTGATTATTGTTTCTTTTGCTGTACAGAAGCTCTGTAGTTTAATTAGATCCCATTTGTCTAGTTTGGCTTCTCTTGTCAATGCTTTTGGGGTTTTAGCCATGAAGTCCTTGCCTATGCCTATGTCCTGAATGGTTTTGCCTAGGTTTTCTTCTAGGGTTTTATGGTGTTAGGTCTTATGTTTAAGTCATTAATCCATCTGGAGTTAATTTTAGTGTAAGGTGTCAGGAAGGGTTCCAGTTTCTGCTTTCTGCATATGGCTAGCCAGTTTTCCCAACACCATTTGCTAAACAGAGAATCTTTTCCCCATTGCTAGTTTTTGTCAGGTTTGTCAAAGATCAGGTGGTTGTAGATGTGAGGCATTGCCTCTGAGGCTTCTGTTCTGTTCCATTGGTCTATATATTTGTTTTGGTACCAGTACCATGCTGTTTTGATTACTGTAACCTTGTATTATAGTTTGAAGTCTGGCAGCGTGATGCCTTCAGCTTTGTTCTTTTTGCTTAGGATTATCTTGGCTATGCTGGCTTTCTTTTGGTTCCATATGAAGTTTAAGGTGGTTTCTTCCACTTCTGTGAAGAAGGTCATTGATAGCTTGATGGGGATAGCATTGAATCTATAAATTACTTTGGGCAGTATGGCCATTTGCTTGATATTGATTCTTCCTAAACATGGGCATGGAATGTTTTTCCATCTGTTTATGTCCTCTCTTATTTCCTTGAGCAGTGGTTTGTAGCTCTCCTTGAAGAGGTTCATCACATCCTTTGTTAGTTGTATTCCTAGGTATTTTATTCTCTTTGTAGCAATTGTGAATGGGAGTTCGCTCTTGATTTGGCTGTCAGTCTGTTAATGGTGTATAGGAATGCTTATTATTTCTGCACATTGATTTTGCATCCTGAGACTGCTGAAGTTGCTTATCAGTTTCAGGAGATTTTGGGCTGAGATGATGGGGTCTTCTAAATATACAATCATGTCATCTGCAAATATAGATTATTTGACTTTCTCCTTTCTTACTTGAATACGCTTTATTTTTTTTCTTCGCTGATTGCTCTGGCTAGAACTTCCAATACTATATTGAATTGGAGTGGTGAGATAGGGCATCCTTGTCTAGTGCCAGATTTCAAAGGGAATGCTTCCAGTTTTTGCCCATTCAAATGATATATCTAAAATATATATTTGGCTGTAATATTAGTCCCTCAATTGTAGGGTACAATAAAAACACATCTGCCCAAGTGACTAATTCCCTTTTGACTCATTTACTCTTTAGATGCCACAGGTAACATTTGTTGAAAAGACAATAAGATGTATGGGCAGAACATGGGTTTTTTTGCTGGACATGCCTGACATTGAACTCTAACTCCACTTCTTACTTAATTACTCTAACATTATACAAGAAAGATCTGAAAAATCTGAAATACCAGCCCAAGAAATTTGTTCTTAACAAAAAATGCCTTAGTAG
This sequence comes from Sapajus apella, assembly GCF_009761245.1. Classification (NCBI taxonomy): domain Eukaryota; kingdom Metazoa; phylum Chordata; class Mammalia; order Primates; family Cebidae; genus Sapajus; species Sapajus apella. Next base: position 5,388 of record NW_022438814.1, read on the forward strand.
GAATCACTGCTAGATTCTTGAGACAAGGTGTCATATGATTAGAGTATGTTTCTGTTTGTTCCTGCTTCAGAGATTAAAGCAGAAGCATTTTACTGGCTGGGAACAGGTTATAGAGGTCATAGGTCCATGTCCAGGCTGCCACTGGGCAGAGAAACCAGTGATTTCTCTCCTTTTGCACTTGTGATAAAAGATGAGGACTCTACTTCTGGCCAATAATCCATATCTTAGGGAACTACCCCTAAAGATAAAAGAGGTTTGTATACTGCCTTTTAAAATGATGAATTAGTTTATATTTTCTTACAATCAGGTTCTGGGGCTGATTCATTATGCTTCTGTCACATTGTCCAGCATATGTGATCATTTACATACATTCATTCACTCTTTCATTAATTAATTTATTCATTCATAACTGAATGCCTGATCTACACCAAGCACAGTAAGCACAATTCACAGCTCTAGGGAGCTTAATTCTATTTTGGAGAAATAGATGACAAGCAGATGAACACAAAACAAAATAATTTTAGAGAGATATAAATGCTAAGAGAATAATGAAATAGGTAGAGAGTGATGGGGAGGTGGTCAGAGAATGCCTTTCTGATGTGTGACTTCAACTAAAAACTTTAAACAATATTTATTGAACCAATGCATGAGCTGGAGGACTGGCTATAGAGGAAAGAGAACCATAAGAAAATTGTAATAATCTAGGCAAGGAATTCTGAGGCTCTGTGTTTTCTGAGTGTGATGTGCTGGTGCTTCTCTGTTTGCCCCTAAAGATCTATTCTTTGCCCTTTTGAATTCTGTGGACTGTATCACTTGAGTTCCATTGTCTCTGGCTTTCAGTTGGGCTTGATCAATGAAAACAAAACCAGAAGATTGAAGGGTAGGAGAAGAAAGAGACTCATGGCGTATCACCTACACTCCTGGGCCTTGGTTTTGGCAGTAGCTGCCTGCCTTCTTCTTGCAGTCACAGCACCAGTGAGGTGGGCCCTCACCCTGGGATACGGCCCTCTTTGGGTTTCAGTAACAGAACTGCCTAATCTTGCTCCTTCAGGCCTCTAGGTGGTTGTGACTGCCTGCATGTTTCATTATCCCTGACACCTCTAGATAATTCCTTCATTCATCTCTTTGCAGTTAATCCTTCAGGTGTGCATTTTTGGAACTGTGACTGAAACAGACAAGCAGATGGAAAATAAAGGGTAGATGTGAGAGACACTGCCGTGGTAGCTGTAAGTTTTGGCATCTGGCTTGGTGTGATGGAGTAGGATGGCATAGCAAAGTGGGAGATGGAGAAAGAATGGCATAGCAAAAAGTGAAGAATCATGTAACTCCAGAGAAAGGTTTGAACATTCAATAAAGAACGGATTCTGGACCCTGAAAAATGCGTCTTCAGTAGAGTAGGGAGGATAGAAGCTAAACTGCTCTTTCAAACTGCCTTCTTAGACTACTGCTTCTTAAACAGATTCTCAACTTTTAGAGTATTTATGATTTAGAGTCAGTGTTAGAGAGGTTAATACTCTCTGTTCACCAGTTTTCGATGTATGTTGGTTTTCTTGCCTAAGGTAGAGAGATAGCAACTTGAGTGTTTGGACCTTATAAAAATCTCAGTCTGCTTTGTTTTTCCCACTGTATTCAGACAGTGCTCAGCAAATAATACTAAGCAGTTTTTGTTTGAGTGTAATATATGTGCAGTGAGAGTCTAATATCTACTGCATCGCATATCTACCTACCTGTGGTGTGATGAGATGGACAATTATAGTAGCCAATGTAATTATTTATATAAATACCTATTTCCTAACTAGATTATGAAGTTATTTTTTTTGAGACAGGATCTCACTCTGTTACCCAGGCTGGAGTGCAGTGGCATGATCATAGCTCACTGCAGCCTTGAACTCCGGGACTCCAGTGATCCTCCTACCTCAGCCTCCTGCATAGCTAGTACTACAGGCACTTGCTAACATGCCTGGCTATTTTTTTTATTTTTTATTTTAGAGATGGGATCTCACTATGTTGCCCAGGCTGGTCTTGAATTCCTGGCCTCAAGCGTTCATCCCTCCTCTGCCCCCCCAAAGTACTAAGATTACAGGCATGAGGCACCGCACCAGACCAGTTACAGAGTTTTTGAACAAAAGGATAGTATCTTATTCATCCTTAAATACACAATGCCTCAAATTCTCAGTGTCTGTCACATTCACTTGCATTTGAGTGTTATGCATAGCATGCTCTCTTCATCTTCCTGAGCCAATGCTCTTTGGCAGGGTTGTGCTTCAGCTGTGAATGCTAGGACAACTGACTTCAGTTTCCTGTTTTTTATCTGGGTTCATTTGTGCCCAACATATATTAGGAATTCAGCAGTGCTTATTATAATAACAAAGAAATAATGATAGAGAGGCTCCAAATGTTTCTTCTTCCCTGAGGCTATAAATATTAATAAATAGTCACTAAATTGAAAGTGAACCCAAAGGAGGGGTTATGTTTTTCCCTCCATCGACTATTTAATTTGAAAATTAAGAAGTGAATTCTGGGCCAGGCATAGTGCTTCACACCTGTAATACTGGCACTTTGGGAGGCCAAGACGGGCAGATCAGTGAAGGTCAGGAGTTTGAGACCAGTCTGGCTAACATGGCGAAACCCCATCTCTACCAAAAATAGAAATATTAACGAAGCATAGTAGTACACACCTGTAGTCCCAGCTAATTGGGAGGCTGAGGCAGGAGAATCACTTGAACCCAGGAGATGGAGTCTGCAGTGAGCTGAGATCACAGCACTGCACTGTAGCTTGGGTGACAGAACAAGACCCTGTCTCAAAAAATAAAAAAAACAAAAACCCCCCAAAAAACAGGAATGAATTCTGAAAATTGTTCTCAGTAATACAGAATTTCAAGATGACAATGCCATAATAGTTGATATTAAGAACTATGATTGATACTATAGTTTAATCTGAAAAAGGCCTTTTAGTAGTTAGATATGGAATGCTTTCCTTTAAAGACTCTCCTTCATAAAGATTCAAAGGATTAAGACTCAAAGATTCAAAAATCCTAGATAAGTTACATATGACTCATACTTTAAAATGTTTCCCATTGGGAAAAAAATTGATTTTGTGGGACTTGGACATCTCTTCTAGGTTGCCTTTTGTGCTTTCAGAAGCTGTAGGACTCCATTCTATTTTGTTAAGTGTAACTTTGTACTAGTGAACTTAAATATTTATCTACACTTTTTTCAAATGGCTAATATTCACTAAAGTGACACTTTCAAACAAAGAAAAATGGAGAATAATCACTCCTTAGTTTTTGTTGGTCCTAAATAGCAAAAAAGTATTATTAAGTATGAGTGGGGGAGAAGCTTAAACCAAAAACCTACAGCCTTGTCAAAACCAAAAGAAATAGAGAATGGAGAACTGATACCTTCATTCCCAAGGAACTGTAGCCCTGTAGCACCCAGGGCTCCCTAATGCCTCAGGCAATTAGGAGCTTCCCTAAAGCCAAACCTTGAGAAAATGCAGTCGAAGTGGTTTAGGTGTGTTAATGGGCTGCAGGAACCAAGCATTGCTACTTAATTTAAGAAAGTGGAAATTGACTACTCAGTTTGGTGTGCTAATTAGGTCCTTAACTGATTTTTCTAAATTTGATTATTTTTAACTGGAGGTTTGTTGTGACAGTCTAAAAAATAAAAGAAGATTTAATTGGAATTCTTAAATATACAAAAATTGTGTTTTCTTTCTCTCTCATTAAAAAAAAAAAACCTCTCACTAAGATTAATGTAACTACATCTCTGCTGTCTTTGGAAATGCCTTTTCTCCAATGTTTCTATATTTAATTCTTTCATAGCATGTAGTTTATCATTAACCTTGCTTCTAAAAAGTCACTTATATTTTTCCTAAGATATTGAGACTTTACCAGATCATGAAGATTCATAGAAAGCTGTTTGTCAGCTTTTAAAATCTTGGCTTTAGTTTTGGGAACTCCTCTTTTTTTCCATCTCTTATTAACAGATTGATAAGGCAGGTATCCTTGATAACCATAGTGGGAAATTAAAAACATTTTTATAGGTGTTTGAAATTTGCACAGATCATCTTTTAAAAATTTTAACTACAATAGCGTCATCTAGTGGACCAATTAGCTATAGGGATCAAACCTATTAAATGTGATAAACAATATAATTCCTTCTGTCATTTTGTTTATGATAAAGACCTTAAGGTGCTTTCAATACTATGGTAAAATTAATTTTTGTATTCTACTGAAAAAAATATAAATATTAAATAGTTAATTTTAGGAGGCAATCCAAAGGGTAACCCAATAAATCTGAGGTTATCATAATAAATAATTCAAACCAAGATGAGCCAGTAGAAACAGATAGTGCTTCTGAAAGAACTTGAAAATTTTCCACTCTTAAATGAACATAAACCTTCTGCTTGGAGCCTTGCAACTACATGGACTTCTGTGCTGGCCTCTAAATATATGAAGCTACAATTTTTTTGTGATCTTGAGTCCCATTCTTTTAATTTGATGCTTCTGAAGGTATGGAAAGCAAAGGCTTAACTCAAAACACAAGATAACAAGTTCTGATTATTTTCAGTTTGTATTGCTATCTTTCCTCTTCCTGCCATTGCTTCCTGCTCCTCAGTTTTGCATGTAAGAATGTGTATTCCAGTAAAAGGACAAAAGGCACTTGAGCAAGCTTTTATTATACCTAAGCCTGGATTTAACTTTCTTGATAACTGAATAGGCATATAATCCCATGGATTTCTTAAGATAGTGAGTTGAGTCTAGATGAATTACAACATTTTTTTTCCTGAGGCTTTTCAAATGATTAGCAACACTTCTGCAGACAATTGTGTTTGAAGGGTTACAACTGGCTTTGATGAATAATCTGAAGCAGAGAGCAAACAAACATGCAAGAAAAGAAAGAAAATGAAATGAAAGAAGAGAAAATAAAATGAAGTGAATGCACATGATAGCACCTTGTTTTCGACCATATATTCATGCTGATAGGTTGATTTCTTTTGACCAAAAAAGATGTTGATAAAGCCATAAATTGAAGATGTGGTTGAAGATGAGCTTGTCAAGAGTATTTTGTTTTCAGTGAGAGATAAGTCATTGACCCATAAAAATTGTATTAGAAAACCATGTGAAGTAAATTTAATTTATTGGTTTGTTATCTAATTTATTGGTTTGATTTTATTTCTTTCCATTTTTATTGTTAATTTTTTGGAACTGTCCATCTTTTACTTATCTATAATTGAACAATTTCATAAGGAAATGAAATTACTTAACGCAAATACATTGTCTGAATGTTTCTGTACTAGCAAGCTGCTGACACTAAAAAATATAAGGGTTCACCAAATGCTGACCAGAATGTGAGAAACTGGGTTATTTGTGCACTGCTGGTGGAAACATAAAATGTACAGCCGCTTTGGAAAACAATTTGGCAGTTTCTTAAAAACACTAATCATGCAACTGCTACATGATTCAGAGATTGTGCTTCTGGGCATTTATGCCAGAGAAATAAAGTCTTATGTTCACACAAAAACATTTCCATGGCTGTTTATCATAGCTTTATTTGTAATGGCCAAAACTGGAAATAGCCTAGATGTCCTTCAACAGGTGAATGGTTGAAAAGACTGTGGTACATTTATACCATGGATAATTTCTTGGCAATAAAAAGGAACAGACTAGGGATACACACAGTGGCTTGGAGGATTATGCTGAGTGTAGAAAGCTAATCCTAAGAGGTTGCATACAGTATGACTCCATAAAAAATAACATTCTTGAAAGGACAAAATTATAGAAATGAAGAACAGATTAGTGGTGGATTTAGAATGAAGGAAGGGCAAAGGGAAAGTGGGTGTGGCAATGAAAGGGCAACATGAGTGATCCTTGTGATGGTAGAAATAATCTGTTTTTTTTTTTTTTTTGAGACAGAGTTTCGCTCGTTACCCAGGCTGGAGCGCAATGGCGCGATCTCGGCTCACTGCAACCTCCGCCTTCTGGGTTCAAGCAATTCTCCGGCCTCAGCCTCCCGAGTAGCTGGGACTACAGGCTGCGCCACCATGTCCACCTAATTTTTGTATTTTTAGTAAAGACGGGGTTTCACCATGTTGACCAGGATGTTCTCAATGTCTTGACCTCGTGATCCACCCTCCTTGGCCTCCCAAAGTGCTGGGATTATAGGCGTGAGCCACTGTGCCCGGCCTGTATCTTAGTTATAACGAAGTCATGATTTTTGTTGTGATAGTACTATAGTTTTGCAAAATGTTCCCATTGGGAGAAAATGGGTAAGTTGTGTATGAGATCTCTGTTTGCTTTTTTCTCTTAAAATTTTTATTGAGGTGGAGTCTCACTCTGTTTCCCAGGCTGGAGTGCTGTGGTACAATCTTGGCTCACTGCAATCTCCGCTGCCCGCGTTCAAGCAATTCTCTTGCCTCAGCCTCCTGGATAGCTGGCATTACAAGTACTCACCATCATGACAGGCTAATTTTTTTGTATTTTTAATAGAGACGGGGTTTCGCCATGTTGGCCAGCCTGGTCTTGAACTCCTGACCTCACATGATCTGCCTACCTTGGCCTCCCACAGTGCTGGGATTACAGGTGTGAGCCACCGTGCCTGGCCGAGATCTCTGGTTTTTTTTTTTTTTTTTTTTTTTTTTTTGTGCTGCATGTAATCTATAATTATCTCAAAATGAAAGTTTAATTAA